>NC_029789.2:19443245-19459952 GCF_000816755.2 Arachis ipaensis
ATAGCATGTACTCATGTTGTTATAATACAATCCTCATGTAATATTTTAAAAATAATTTTTTATTTTTTTTATATTGTAATCGCTATAAGAAAGTTACTGAATATCGTTAGATTTATTGGCGAATTTATCAAAAAAATTTGTTGGTAATCACTACAACAAAACAGAGAAGCGGCGGCAGTTTTTTGGGGTGGTTGCGGCGGCTTTAATCGCCGCTATTTTTGGGTCCCGCGGTGAACAAAGCGCGGCCAGGTCAATCGTCGGCACAGCAGTGGCTGCGGTTTTGAAGAACTGCTGAAACAACCGCTGCCAGAAACACGCGGGAAATCGCAGTGGTTTGGAATCGCCGCTATATGCTGTAAATAGAAAGGAAAGATGCCTAGCGGCGGGTTAGGAAACCGCCGCAAAACAAGATTTTGAATTTAACGTTGAATAGTAGCGGGCAAAAAAACTAAATAGAACCAAAACTGATTTCCGTAGCGTTTTACAACCGCCGCGATACCTTTTTTTTTAATAAACAAATTTATACATAAACTATTTCCTAATACTTTGGTCATAATAAATAAATAACTACTACAATATTAAAATCTACACCTCAAAATAGAATAAAAAATTCTACCAAAATAATATGAACATTGCATTTCAAAATATAATATATATTTAATAAGTCTTACATAATCATAAATCTAACACAATAAGTGTTTAACAACTATATTTACATATTATGTAAATTCAAATAACGCAATCCTAAAATTGAATTAGAAAAGAGTTTTGCTTTTAATATTTAACCATGCTAAAAGCCTAAACTAAACAGTCACTTTGACTATAAAAATCTTCAATCACTTCAGTCAATAAAGTCTACAACCACTTCATGAAATAGTAGAAGGTGGCCTTGTCTCTATTGGTGATTCTGCAACCTAGGATTAAAAGAAAAAAATAGGTTAGAATAAAATAAAAATCAACAAATTATTTTACTAAATAAAGACTTTTTTTGCTTAAGTGGCAATAATAACATAATCTATGAACAAAGAAGTTATAAGTAGTGCAAAAATATACGAACAGAAAATGTCTCCAAGTACTATCATTCCATATCAACAAAACTTGCACAAGGAAAATAGCAATACCAAATATGAGAATGCAAATCTATATTAAAACAAGTCACGGGAGTATGCTTTGTGGTTATTCACATGCATCTGTTATATTTACTAAAGCATTCACAATGAAAAACTCAGAAAAAAAAAACATATAATATTTACCCCATTATTTGTAGCTGTAGGAAAGTCATGTGACAATTTTTCACCTATACAATGATTAATGAAATATGTCACCTGGGCTTGTAATAAGAAAATTGTTGCTTTATTTTCTTGTAATTCTACTTCCATAGAGCGAATTTTAGCCATATCAAAGTCATGATTGCAATGAAGAAGATACCTCTCCTAAACTATTAGCAGATTTCATCAATTGGGATGGACAAACACCAAATCCTGCACCTCTAACACGACTGGGGTATTTTTTTCAAATAACTTGATATATGCATCATCATTAGGAGAACTCTCATTAGCTTGAAGCAAAGCTAATTGTTCCTATGATAAAAATTTGAGAAATACATTATCATTAGGATAATCTCCATCATCATTAATGTTACGGATCCGGCCTACGACTTCCACACCCGGAACAGTCTCCAAACCCGGTTACCCGGATCCGAACCGCTTCACACTTCTAGAAGGCCCGGAATCGGTCCACTAGAGCTTCTAACCAACAATCAAATTCAAATACCTCCCTTATCTTAACCAGATAAGATAAGATAAGATAAGATAAGATAATTACCATCACCTATATAAAGGGGAGCCCCAGGCCCCCTCAGGTATGTCATTCATTCCTCACACCTTATACCTCTTAGATCCATTCTGACTTGAGCGTCAAAGTGTCTTTGCAAGTACCCATCCCTATTGCTCCAGTCAGATAATCCGGCATCCGTCTCGACTCGTAAGTTTCCGATCCATCTCTCAACCCGTACCGGAGACATTCAGTACATTGGCGCCGTCTGTGGGAACTTTGCAACGTTGTGGTGGCATGGCAGATAACCCAAAAGAGCAATCCTCAAACTCACTCACTTGATTTCTTGCTTGTAACTGAGAGAAAAAAGGAATAATATTTTCTTAACTTGCATCACCTTTGCAGTGATAACACACCTTCGCCCTACTCCAACGGCAAAATCCCAAAGGAACAATGTTTCTTCGACTTGCAATCACCTTCTTAGTGATAACACTCTTTATGCACCTTCGCCCTACTCCAACGGTGAAATTCCAAATCCTCCAAGCCCAAAGTCTTGCCTCCCTTTAGTGGGACACCTCCACCTCTTGGACCCTCTCATCCACCACTCCCTCATCCGTCTCTCCAAGTGCCATGGCCCCATCTTCTCCCTCTAATTCGGCTCCATGCCCACATGGTTACTTCTTCTTTTGAACTCTTCAAACTCTTCCTCCAAACCCACAAGGCCACCTCCTTTAACATCAGGTTCCAAATCTCTGTCAACTGCCGCCTCACCTATGACAACTCTGTCGCCATGATCCCCCTTCGAACCTTACTGAAAATTCATAAGGAAGCTCATCATGAACGACCTCCTTAACGCTACCACCGTGGCCAAGCTCAGACCTCTCAGGAGCCAAGAGATCAAGAAAGTTCTCAAGGTTCTTGCACAGATGCGGGGGACAGCCAAATTGTTGCGGCATGACGGAGAACCTCGAGGAGCAATCCACCACCCAACACCCCAACTCAAACCCACAAAGCCCAACTCCCGAACTCCAAGATAACACTCCTCCCACCCATGGAAGGATAATAAGCGCGGCACATCACCAACCAACCCCAACCCAGCAACAACCAAGAGAGGACAATCGTCCTCCCACTGAAGCCTGGCCACCCGACGGCCTGGGAGAGAAGGCGGTCCAGATAATTCAAGAGCTGTGTCTCAGGGTGCAAAACCTCAAAGGCCGAGTTACACCCAAAGAACGGTACCACCCGGAGCATACAAGCCAAGCGACCTCCAGGACCTGATCTCACCGCGATACCAGGAACACCAGGCCCCCTGAGCAACGACACAGCAAACAGCACGATCGCAGCATTTCCCTAGACCCGAAACACCGATGCAGAGAAGACGATCGACGGCACCATCGGGAGGCCAAACGAGCAGGAAACATGCACGTGATAATGGAAGCCATCCCGTTCATAGAAAAATCCTTGAGAGCCAAACTCCCAAAGGACTTCAACAAGCCCACTGACATGAAATACGACAGGACCAACGATCCCCGGGAACACCTAACGACTTTCGAGGCCAGGATGAACCTGGAAGGAGTCGCCGACATGGTCCGGTGTAAGGCCTTCTCGATAACCTTAGCCGGCCCCACAATCAAATGGTTCAACGCCCTTCCAAACGGCTCCATAGCCAGCTTTCATGACATCTCCAGAAAGTTCATGGCCCAGTTCACCACCAGGATCATCAAAGTAAAACACCCACATCATCTTGCTCGGAATCACCCAAAGACAAGATGAATCCACAAGAAAATACCTCGATAGGTTTAACGATGAGTTCCTAACGGCCAACGAACTCACAGATTCGGTCACCAATCTCTTTCTAACCAATGGCCTCATAAATGAAGACTTCCAAAAACACCTCACCACCAAACCAGTTTGCACCATGCATGAAATTCAAAGCATCACAAGGGAATACATAAATGACGAAGAGGTAAGCCAAGTCGTGGCCGCCAACAAACGGCAGCATGGTAACACGGCACCTCGTAGTTACCCACCATCAAGAGATACACCAAAAGAGCACCTTAAACCTGTGAATGCCAACCACCCAGGGTTGGAAAGTTCTCGAACTATACCCCTTATCTGCGGCCATCACCGACATCTGATATGTGCATAAAATCCAAGATTGCTTCGACCTAAAAGACGCCCTCGAATAAGACATCCGAGATGGCAAACTCCTCGAGTTTGTCAAAATCATTCGAGAACCTCAGAGAACTGAAAGAGAAAAATCAAAAGAACGTGAAGGACGCAACCCGAAGACGATATGATAGGCATCCCAAGAAAGTATGGAAACCAACCCTACCATAATCGTAAACATTATCACCAAAAAGGAGGCACTGAAAAAGTCAAAATCAGCAATAAAAAAGGATCTCTAAGTCCTAGCCGTAAGAAACCAAGCACCAATCTCCTCAGTTCTAGCGGCAATCACATTTTCCCCGATGACTGCCAACACGGCACTTCGGCGGAAGACGCCCCATTCGTCATCTCGGCAAAAGTCAGAACCAGACTTGTGAAAAGAATACTGGTTGACACCAGAGCTGATTCCAACATCCTCTTCAGAGTAGCCTTCGACAAGCTGGGTCTCTGAAACAAAAATCTGCAAACCCACCACAACAGGGTTACCGGACTCGGAGACAAGTTTATCAAACCTGACGATTCCAAAGTGTTACCACTAACCATCAGAACCGAAAGCCAGAAGAAGACCATCCTCTCCGAGTTTGTGGTCCTCAAGGACTCCACTGCCTACAACATCATCCTCTGAAAAAAGATGATCAACGACCTACCCGCTGTCATCTTCACCAAAGATCCTAATCATGAAGTTTTAGGCCAATAACGGCACTATCGAAACAATACACGGGGACTGGAAAGTCGCAGTAGAGTGTGAGAACACCAGCTCGGCCCTCCGTAAGAGATACCGAGACGTGGCAGGCATCTTCCCCGCCGACCTCGATGCACGCCAAGACCAAAGTCCACGTAGAACCATGGGAGGAAACGACAAAGAAGCAGAGTGGAACCTTGCAGACAAGGTTAGGAGCATAGCACACCTACGGAAGCTAGCCTTAAAACAGAGAATAAGCCTAAATGGCAGCACGGTACGATGAGACTTCAGACCAGGAGACCTCGTCTTACGATAAAACGACATCAGTCCACCCATCCACGAATAAGGGAAGCTCACGCCCAACTGGGAGGGTCCCTACCAAATCAAGATGGTAATTGGAAAAGGAGCCTATAGGCTCGAAAGACTAGACGGGACCAAGCTCCCAAGACCTTAAAATTCCACCAACTTACGGCGCTACTATATGTAGAAACATCCTTCCAAAGCAACAAGATCGAGGTCGTTTAAGACTATCTCTTTACCCTTTATATTTTACCTTTTTCACTTGCATTTGTTGCTTAAGTCGTTTGATCGTATATTTTCTTACTAATTCATTTTTCAAAAGCATTGCCCCGTCTGATGGCACGAACCAAACGCGGCTACCCGGGAATCGATCACCCCGAGGCCAATAGAACGGATATCCAAATAAGTAAACGGCTACACATAAATCGATCACCCCGAGGCCAACAGAACGGATATTCGAATAACAGAACGGATGTCCAAAAAAGTAAATGGCTACCCACGGATGGATCACTCCGAGGCCAACAAAACGGATATCCAAATAACAAAACGGATATCCAAATAATGAAACGGATATCCAAATAGGTAAACGGCTACCCAGGAATCGATCACCCCGAAGCCAACAGAATGGATATCCGAATAACAAAACGGATATCCAAATAACAGAACGGATATCCAAATAGGTAAACGGTAACCCGGGAATCGATCACCCCAAGGCCAACAGAACGGGTATCCGAATAACAGAACGGATATCCAAATAAGTAAACGGCTATCCGGGGATCGATCACCCCGAGGCCAATAGAACGGATATCCGAATAACAGAACGGATATCCAAATAAGTAAACGGCTATCCGGGGATCGATCACCCCGAGGCCATCACCCCAAGGCCAATAGAACGGACAACCGAATAATAGAACGGATATCCAAATAAGTAAATGGATACCCAAGGATCAATCACTCCGAGGCCAACAGAACGGATATTCGAATAACAGAACGGATGTCCAAAAAAGTAAATGGCTACCCACGGATCGATCACTCTGAGGCCAACAAAACGGATATCCAAATAGCAAAACGGATATCCAAATAATGAAACGGATATCCAAATAGGTAAATGGCTACCCAGGAATCGATCATCCCGAAGCCAACAGAATGGATATCTGAATAACAAAACGGATATCCAAATAATAGAACGGATATCCAAATAGGTAAACGGCTACCCGGGAATCGATCACCCCGAGGCCAACAGAACGGGTATCCGAATAACAGAACGGATATCCAAATAAGTAAACGGCTATCCGTGGATCGATCACCCCGAGGCCAACAAAACGGATAACTAAATAACAGAACGGATATCCAAATAAGTAAACGGCTTCCCGAGGATCGATCACTCTGAGGCCAACAAAACGGGTATCCAAACAACAAAAAATGACGGCCCCAGGATCGATCACCGCGAGGTCAATAAAACGGAAATCCAAATAAGCTAAATAAACAAAGTCTTGAAATCGGCCCACCAAGAGGCCTAAAATAAGCTCACAATAACGGCCCCAAAAAAGGCCACACAAAACAAGCATGAGTTGACGATCGTCCAACTCGCGGAAAGCCGGACTGACCAACATCCTGCCAATCGGTGCAGGATGACCTCACGCCCTTTCCAGACCCCTCACAGTCTCCCGAACTACAGAGAATCAGACTTTCCAAACAACTTAGCATTGAGACCAAGCAAGCATTCTCTCATGCTCTGGGGGCAACTGTTCCAGACCCGATCTCTGGGCTCTTCCTCGGAACGGTCATCAAACTCGGCATGTGATGAGACGCCCAAACAACGCGCTCCTCATGAAATGGCCAGGAACTCCCCAAATCCTCGACCTCGACTGGAAAAACCAAACAACGATCTCCTTGCCAAATCACAACGGCGAGGAAAAGGTTCCTCCAGCGATGAGACTGAGCACCCTCACTCTCTCGCTCCGGGGGCAACTGTTACGGATCCGGCCTACGACTTCCACACCCGGAACAGTATCCAAACCCGGTTACCCGTATCCGAACTGCTTCACACTTCTAGAAGGCCCAGAATCGGCCCACTAGAGCTTCTAACCAAAAATCAAATTCAAATACCTCCCTTATCTTAACCAGATAAGATAAGATAAGATAATTACCATCACCTATATAAAGGGGAGCCCCAAGCCCCTTCAGGTATGTCATTCATTCCTCACACCGTATACCTCTTAGATCCATTCTGACTTGAGCGTTGGAGTATCTTTGCAGGTATCCACCCCTATTGCTCCAGTCAGATAATCTGGTATCCGCCTTGACCGGCAAGTTCCCGATCCATCTCTCAACCCGTACCGGAGACATCTAGTACAATTAACAAACAAAGCAAAAACACAATGAAAGTGCTTACACTTTTCTCTTTAGCCTTATCATTAACAAAAGATCCATCATTCTTCTTATGACTAATTAGATACATTTCAATTCTAGTAAAAATTCTCTTGTTTACAGTTTCCTATCAAATTAATATATGGGAATTCAATTTCAACACATGTAAAAATTAAATAACAAAATATTATCTTGATTAAGACTCAATCACACACCAACTCGTGTTTCTTCCTAGCAATCATCTTGGATCCGAGTGTATGAGGGATTGTTTGTTTTTCTCGATTACTTGCATTTTTTCACACATTTCCTACACATGCAGATTCAATTAGCAACTTGTCAAATATAAAGTGAAATATACAATGTGTATATTCATACAATTACCTGAGTTCTTGACCTTAATTTATAATCAATAAAAGTTGCCCATTGCTCCAAGCTGACTCCAACTCCTTATGGACACAACGCTATATTTTGCTCTCTAGTAAGATTCCAATTATAATTGTCATTAAACAATTTATATCTATCATCTTTTCACTTCTTGCCAAGATTTTGTAGTATGTACTTCTTTTGCTTTCCATCATCAACTTTACAGAATCTCTACATAGGAATGTGATAAACCCATATTTTATGATATATTTTTTGCTTAATTTGAGTGATTTATTCAATCCTTCACCCACTTATTCATATTAATTGCATGGTTTTACTTTCCCTTCCTTATTATGTGATGTATGTGAAAAACATGTTTCCTATGCTTTAAAATTAATTATTTTAATTACCTTTATTTCCATTCGATGCCATGATTAGTGTGTTGAGTAGTTTCAGATCTTCTAAGGCAGGAATGACTTAAAGGATGGAAAGGAAACATACAAAAATGGAAGGAAAGCACAAAACAGAGTTTTTGGAGAAACTGGCATCCACGCGATCGCATGGGCGACGCGGCCGCATGCCAGCGCGAAAAGGGCATTGACGCGGCCGCATGATTGACGCGACCGCGCGCCTCGAGTGAAACACATATGACGCGGTCGCATGACTGATGCGACCGCGTGACAAGGAAAACTCCAAATGACGCAACCGCGTGATCCATGCGGACGTGTGACAGAGGCCACGCACCAGAAATTGCAGAAAACGCTCCCAACGAATTCTGAAGCCCTTTTTGGCCCAAATCCAAGTCCAGAAGGCATAGACCAGAGGTTATGAAGTGGGAGAATGCATCCATTCAGGGAGACTCTTCACTTTAGTTAGTTTTCATGATTTAGATTTAGTTTTGAGAAGGAGATTCTCTCCCTCTCTTAGGATTAGGATTTAGGATTTCTCTTAATTTTAGGAGTGACTCTCAATCCCAGGTTCAATGTTCTTTTACTTTATATTTATCTCTTACTTTCAGATACTTTATTGCTTATATTAGTTATGTTGCCTATTTGGCTTATACTACATTCATGTTATGATTTTCTTAATTAATGTTATTTGAGGTATTTCAGTTTAATATTGTTTTCTTTTATTTACATTATTGTTATTCCCATCTGAAGATATTTTTATTCCAGTAGATTTACTTTCCTCCCTTTTGGTCTTGATTAAGAAATCAGTAACACAGGAGTTATCAAACTCAAACATGATTGATAATTGTTATCTTTGTTAATTGAATTGAACTTCAATAATCCCAATCTTTTCTTAGGAAATAAATAGGATTCGAAGATCAAATCAATTAATCCATTGACCTTCCTTTATCTTAGTAAAGGTTAACAAAGTGGAATTAAGATTCAATTTTCATCATCATTGATAAGGATAACTAGGATAGGACCTCCAATTTCTCATACCTTGCCAAAAGTTTATTTACAGTCATTTATTTATTTTACTTGCCATTTAATTTACATGTTCTTCATTTACTTTAATTTTTGATTAAACTATTCACTCCTCATTCTCAAAACCCCAATTTACAATCTCCATAACCAATAATAAGAACATACTTCCCTGCAGTTCCTTGAGAAGACGACCCGAGGTTTGAATACTTCGGTTATCAATTTATTTAGGGGTTTGTTACTTGTGACAACCAAAACATTTGTATAAAAGGACTTTTGAAGGTTTAGAAATTTTACTTGCAACGAGGATTTATCCGCAAATTTCTAGACCACGCAAAAGTTCTCTCATCAGAATGCACATAAAAATAATTATCCTAAATAATTGTAACATAGATATACATGTAAAATTATTTGAACTTATTAATAACTAAAAATGGAAATAATTCAAAGGAATGTTCATAGACTCATACTATGCCCAATTGCCAAACTGAGATGTAGGAAAGATAGCAAAAAACTAACTTTCCATTATTGAGCAGGACAGCAAGAAGCTGAATACATCATTACAAATATAAAAGAGTAAAGTCATTGTAATTTATCCTTCAAAAAACCCGCTACATTATTAAATTAACTCTTTAATTTACTCATCTTTCAAAACATGAGCAAAGAAACAAGAGACACACGTTCTGAACCGTGCTAAAGGAAGAGACAAATTAAATTGACTAGTAGAGTTCTTTACTTCTTTTTAAATATTTTAATATGCGTTGTTTGGAATTCTCTAACACAAATACCTCACACAAACTATTTTAACTCCACCATATCGAACATGATTGGTTTATGTGAAGTTTTCAAAAATAAATGCATTATGCTCACCCATGCTTAAAGCAAAAAGTGCATAACATTTCTATGAAAATCAATAAAATGCAAGTGTTGGGAGTAAAAAAAATTTGCATTTATATGCTCTATAACGTTGCCTAGTATCATAAAAAAACATTTCAACTACCACAAACAGATCAGTGAACTTAGAGCCACTTATATACAAGTGAACAAGACTTAGTAGTTATTGGTATTCTATAGACAAGCGAAGAATGACTTTGGTAGCTTGTAATTAACAAGTTCTAAAAGATACATTTTCAGTCTTTAATTATTATGAAGGAGTAATATAATACCTTTTTTGGCCGCTGTAACATCACATTCATGCATGCGCTCTCTTTAATTTCTCTCCTCAATAATGTAACTCAGATTCTCAAATATTTATTTTAATTAATTAATAACAGCTGAAATTGTCCAAGGATGACACAATACCAAAACATAGGAATGCATTTATTGAAAATAATTTAATTATCGTTAAATAATTAAATAAAAAAGAAGAACCTGAATATTATCTCTATAGGCTCCATTTTTGTATGGCTCTGTTGGAACCAAAGACCATTTCTCATAACTTATAGGAAAGTTCTTGAAATTTCCAGCAACAGCTCCTAAAAACAAGCCTAAAAGGCCACCAGATTCACCAGTCGGTTGGCCATGCTCATTCCAATGCACAATAATTTTAGTCTCACGAGATAGCACCCACACATCTTCCAGCCTTAAGTGCCCTTCCTTAATCATTCCATTTGCATCTATCAAATTATTCAAATCGTATACCATACATTGTTATACTTCCTTCTTTGTACATCTTTTAATATACAGTGCTATAATTGAACAAAAGTTTATAACATACCTTTCGAATCAACTGTCTAGTACTTATTGGACTTCCTTCCTTGTACATCTAATTGAACATGTGGAACTTCTGAACCAGTAGATAAAGTAGGTTTGGACTCTATGGATTGAGAGAATTCATTTTGATCAACGGGTGGTGAATCATTAAACTCATGAGTAGATGTATTCTCACTTGAAGAAACAATCTTTTTCTTAGATATTTCTGCAACATATCAAGAGATATTAAGATTAATATATCAATGAGAGAATGAAAATGAAATAATAGTACTTAATTTAATCAACTAACAACCAAAGAAACAAGAAACTACTAAATCAAACTATTAAGTATATGTAATAAAATATAAAATTATGAAAGAACACAACATATAACACTCTATGACTTGCAACTAAAGACTTACATTACTCTATACTTTCTTCGTCTATAATTTTCTCTTGCTAATGGTACATGTGAAATGTTATCTAAAAAAATTATCCCAAATATTGTGATGGATAACCCACATTGTCATAAATTATGTCTTCATCCTCATTGCCATATCATGTAAGTCTCTTGGCTTTACTTGAATTGGCATGATCCAACCTTTTTCTTTCTCATCCTCCACAAAATAAACCATTTGAGGTTCGTTAGCCTTAACATATGGCTCATCATCCTCATGCTCACCGGTCTGTATCAATCTACTAAAGTTAATAGAGGTAAAACCTAAGTTATCTACTTTCATGGCCCTTGGGTTAGTGGTATTAGCACATTCATATTTAAACAAGGTTACAAAGAATATACCATCATAATTAAGTTCAATGATATCCACTAACTTCCCATAATAAAGAACTGCTCCAAACCTCATATTAGGATCACTATTGCGGGAGTAGCTTCTTGTTTCATATGTCCCAAAAACACCGCTGTTTTAAATTTTTAAACCTTTTTTACGTTCTAGAGTCCTAAACTTGCATCCATGATATTATATGTAGAAAATATTCTTTCTTGGTCAATCGGCCCTTTGGCAAGACTAAAAAACACAGTTCTCTTAGATTATTCAATTTTATCAAGATCTCGAACAATCTAAGAAAGCTTGACGAATATTTTATCAAGTTCATGTAATGAAAAATGAAAAAATACCTTCAAAGAGGAAGAATTTAACTCACACGGGTAGAGAACTAATTTGCAAACTCTCTATGAAATTTCTTGTCTATCTCTGATGTATTTCTCGTCCAACTTCTTAATTGCTTTCATACAATGTTTCTAAACTCCTTATGGAAGTCTTAATATTAGGAAAAGGTCATTCAAAAGAATCTTAATTATATGAATTAGAACATTCTAAAATACTCACTGGAGATAGTTATCAACTATGGAGCAATTAGTTAACACATGTCTATGAGCTTGTAACTTCTCAGTGGCTGTTAAAGTGAAATATGAAGAAACACCAAGTGGTTTACCTACTTGAGGAAACAAAGTATCTAACCAAGGATTTGATTCTACATGGTTTGGTTCATCATCAACTCAGCGAGGCCGATTCCATCTAGTCTCAATGTTCTCCAAATATCTTGAGCAAAATATAAGAATTTATTCCATTAAGTTCCTTTGCACTATAGATCCTTCTGGTTGTGCTTTGTTACGTACATATGACTTCAAGTGTCCTAAATACCTATCAATAAATAAAGATTAAATACTATCCAATAAACTAATAAATAACAATCTAAGCAATTATAGTTTTACCTCTCTAGGGTACATCCATCTATAATGGGCAGGGCCACCAAGTTTAGCTTCTTCTACAAGGTGCACCATCAAGTGAACCATAACTGTGAAGAATGAAGGAGGGAATAACATTTTCATGTGACATAACATGAGGACAATTTGATCTTGCAACTTTTTCAAACATAGGGCACTTAATGCTTTGCCACATAATTGTCTAAAGAATGAATACATATCAATTAGCACTGCAGTGACCTCATCAGGCAGTCCTGTTCGCATGGCTAAAGATAATAATTACTCCATAAGTATATGACAATCATGACTTTTTAGCATCCCACTCAACTTAAGAGAATCTAGGACAATGCTTCTTGATATGTTGCTTGCATAACCATCAGGAACAGTGATGTTTTTCAAAGTTGTCAAGAACCTTTTCTTACCCAAATTGTTCAAAGTATAAATTGCCACAGGACACTTTCCATTTTCCTTCGGCCACAAATCAGGCTTGATACCCATTTCTTGAAGGTCTCCTTGAGAATTAATGTGATCTTTTCACTTTGAACTATCATTTAACAAAGTATATATTACGTTGTCATATACATTTTTCTCAATATACATCATATCGAGATTGTGACGTAGCAAATTAGACTTCCAATATAGCAACTCGAAAAAAATGCTCTTCTTTTTTCATTGTTGGGTTCCACCTCCTTCAACAAGTCTACCAGTGCGTAATCTTTCACCACTTCTTCCTATTTCTTTTCTTCGGCCGAATGTGACATTAATATTCTCAACTTGTGAAAGGATTTCACTGCCAGATAATGTTCTTGGTGGAAGCCTTGTTTCTTGTTTTCCATTAAATCAAATGGTGTTTAATCTAAACTTGTGTCTCTAATTAAGAAAGAGACGATGACCCATAAAATAATACTTTTTGCTGTGATTGAGACGATGAGGGATGTTATCAAAGTTGAAAGATGGGCAAGTAAGTCCTATGTATGTATTCCACCTAGAAAGAGTCCCTAACCCAGGAAAATCACTAATTGTCCACAATAAAGCTGCGTGCAACTTAAACACTTCTTGTTTTAAGGCATCATATGCATCGCAACCCCATCCCATAACTCCTTTAACTCTTTTATTAGAGGTTGCAAATAAACATCTATGTTATTTCCTGTCATTTTCTTGCCAGGAATGATCATTGAAATTATGAATGATGTCAATTTCATACACATCCATGGAGGAGTATTATACGGAATGAGAATGACAGATCAAATACTATGATTTGCACTCAAAGTTTCATGTGGATTGAAGCCTTTGGTAGACAATGCAAGATGCACATTTCGTGGATCGGATGCAAAGTTGGAGTGCTCCAAATCAAACCTTTTCCAGGCCTCAGAGTCCCTTGGATGTCTCATTGAGTTATCCTTATTCTCAGCTGTAGCATGCCATCGCATATCAGCAGCAGTATTTGATGAGTAGAGTAATCTTTTCAATCGAGATTTTAAAGGAAAGTAACAAAGAACTTTTGCCAGAAGCTTCTTTTTTTTGTTACCAATAAAACTCGATGCCTCAGCTGGACCTTTTTTCTTATATATCTTCCATCTAGACTTATTACACACCTTACATGTCTCCCTATTCTCATCTTCGCCCCAATACAATATACAATTGTTTGGGCAAGCATGTATCTTCGTGCAATCCAAATTTAGTTTGGTAATGATCTTTTTTGCCTCATAAAAAGAATTTGGAATCCTTGCATATTCAAATGTGTCACTCAATAGTTCTAAAATCATCTTCATAGACTTGTTGGATATACCACATAGGGATTTGATATGGAACAACTTCAATAAAAAAGATAACTTCGAGTATCTTGTACACCTTCATATAATGGTTTTTCTCCATCCTCAAGCAGCTCGCTAAACCCTTTTGCTTCAAAAGTTTCATGAGTTTCACTAGGCATCGATCTTTGACCACCACCATCAATGATTTCATTTGCTATTACGGGTGTTCCATTTTGGATGTTCCTACTAACTCCTAGACCTTCACTAATCAAGTTTCGAATTAAATTAACCTCAACCACTGGATGCTGCTCATCGGCCAAAGGATTTTGTACTACATCCGAAAAACTACTAATTGAGACGTTGCTAGTTTCTCCTATCGAGCGCTCTCTGTGATAAAACCAAAATGTTTATCCTATTGGGAACTGTGTACAAATCAAATGATCATACACTTCGTCCTTGTTAGCCACTTCTTAAAAGCACATGCACTACATGGACATATGATTGTTCCGTCAGCAGAGTGATGCGCAAAAGTAAACTCAATAAATCTTGAAACACCTTGTATATACTCAAGATAATTTCGTGGTCTCTTAATCCACGATTTATCCATAACTTCCATAGCTTTAACGTGTTTTTTTTTCTAGTTTAAAGCCATGTGCACTATTTAGTAACAACTACAAAAATAATTTTTTTTTGGGAAAAAATGCTAATCTACCAACCATAGTGAAATAGATATTGCTTGTTCTTAAAAAAAAATCAGCACATAAGTAAAATAGAATAAGTAGGTTTGTTGCTTCCAAAGAAACAACCTTGACTGCCAAAGAAAAAAATAAAATTAGCATCAGAAATAGAATAAGAAAAATGAATGAACATGGATGAAAGTTAGTGTTTGAAACACTCTCAAAGGGAACTCAATGGTTTATGTTTATTGGTGGCCAACATTATTACTTAAACTGCAACTACTTTTTTTTCTTTTCTTTTCTTGTCTTTTCTTTTTAGAGCATTAATAATAAAGATAAATGCAATTGCAGATGGTATCTACTACAACTTCTTCCTTTGAGAGAAAGTGGGCGATGGATAATCTCCCAGAAGACATTTCGAAGAGAGAACTATTCCAGCTGTTCAGTTGGACTGGACGTATAAATGATATATATTTATCACGTAAACAAAAAGGTGATAATATGTATTTTTTTGCATTCATACAATATACTACAAAGGGAGGGGCGTTGAAGGCTATAACAGAAATGAACCGAAGGAGGTTGGGGGGTAAGATTGTGTTTGTTGGAGAAGCAAAATACAAGAGAACGTCGGATGCGAAGGACATGAAGAAGATACAGTCAGGAGGGATGATGAGTCAGCCACAAAGAGAACGAGAGAAAGCCCAGATTCCCAAAGCTAACTGCTCCCAAGACATGAGAAAAGATGAAAAGGTCCAAGATCTACACGGGAATGGGTGGTCGAAAAAGTTGGAGGTAGCTGTGGTGAAAGAAAACTTGACCTGGTTACAAAAAAGTATTATAGGTGGAATGACGACGGCTATTGACTTTAGGTCCTTAAAGGTTATGGTTGCGAAGAGCTTGCCTCATGTTATTCAAGTACGCGAAATGGGAGCGTATAAAGCTATCTTGACCTTCGATAGCCTTTCGAATTCTGAGGAGACATACACGTTCAAAATGAATAGCCTTCTACAGATATTTCATAGTGTCTGGAGGTGGGACGAGTCAGAGAAAAGTGAATCCCGACGAGTGTGGTTAGAATGCTTCGAGGTACCATTACATGCCTGGTTAGTGGATACTTTTAAGATGATAGGCAGTCAATGGGGCGAGGTGGTTGGGTACGACAGAGAGACAGAATCATGCAGCTCCTTCAGTGTTGGTGACGTTAAGATTTTTGCCAGTAAAGAATATCATAAAAACAGTCGCGTTATAGATATAGTCTCTAAACCGACAAAAATCCCTTCGTACAAACGTTTTGGGTGTCACAAGTAACAAACCCCTTAAAAATTGTTAACCGAGTATTCAAACCTCGGGTCGTCTTCTCAAGGAACTGCGAGGAAGTATGTTCTTATTATTGGCTATAAAGGTTGTAATCGGGGTTTAGAAGATGAGAAGCAAGTAATTTAAATGACAAGTAAAGTAAATGGCAATTAAAATAAATAAATACTGTAAAGCAGACTTTTGGCAAGGTAAGAGAAGTTGGAGATCCAACGTAGTTATCTCTCTCAACTATAATAAAAGTTGAATCTAAACTCCACTTGGTCAACCTTTACTAGGGCAAAGGAAAGTCAAGGGACTAATTAAATTGACCTTTGAATCCTATTTATTTCCTAAGAAAAGGTTGGGATTACTCAAGTTCAGCTCAATTAGCAAGATCACGATTATCAATTGTCTTGAGTTTAATAACTGTTGAGTTACTAAATTCTTAACCAGAACCAAAAGGAAAAAAAGTAAAATT
>NC_029789.2:19470843-19473491 GCF_000816755.2 Arachis ipaensis
TAGCATGTCCTCATGCTAAATCCAAGGTAAATAATTAAGGCTAAAGTGACGGAATGTTATGAAATGCAACCTATGCTAAATGCATCTACCTAAATGAATGATGCATCATGAAACTCTAAATTATTCACTTATATAATAAGCTTACATGTAGTCAAGTTATTTCACATTCTCAAGGATATATATATATATATATAGCTAACCCTCAAATAATAAAGCATGTTTTTGCAAATGAGATGAGAAAAAAAAACTTGCAAGACAATCAGAGATAAATGTTAATGAGCTTTTGAACCCTCACTGGATTTTGTGTTTTCTCTCTAATCACTCAGTGTTTATTGGGTTAATTACTCTATTCTTCTTTTTATTCTTCCTTTCTATAACTTTGTTTTTCGTCTAACCAATCAACAATTATAGAACATAGTCATACCAAAACTCATGAGGTCTTTAATTAAGGTTGTAATGGGGTCAAGGCAAAGGGTAAGGATATATATATAAGGCTAAGTGAGCTAATAAGTGAATCCTTAATTAGACTAAGATCTCACCTAACATACATACTTAGTAAAACAATGCTTCTTTACCTATTCTCCCTATTTTCTTGCTTTTGATGTCACATGCTCATGTTTCAATTCTTGTTTTTATCCATGTGCATTGCTTTTTATTTTGCATTGGAGAGTTCTTTTTGTATCCCCTTATTTACATGCTTGAAAACTAACTTCTTTTTTTTGAATACACATGGTAATTTTTATTAATTTGAATTTTCATGAGCCTGCTTCCCAAAATTTTGAGTTGCTTTATTCTTTTTAATTTTTCTACCTTTTGTCTTTATCAACTATGTTCTCAATAAGTTTCCCACATTTTACTCTATTTATAATTTTCTATCTTAAGCTAACCAAGGATTCACTTGGGATTTTCTTTTATTTTTCTGCTTAAGGCTAGTAATTTGGTTAAAATAGAATAAGGGGTTTTAAAAAGCTCAAAGGGGGCTAACAAAGGTGATGTAAAAGGTAGGCTAATTTTGGGGTAAGTGAGCTAAGATCAAATGATGGCCTCAATCATTATTTTGAGATGTACCTAAATTCTATAATCGGACATATAGACTAAAACAAAATAAAGAACATCAGAATAAGAAAGAAGGTTGGAACACACAGAAATAAAAATCATGGTTTGAATGTAACCATACAGTTAAGCTCAAAACTCACAGGCTATGTGTTCTCTAGCTGAAAAATCATTTATCACTTATGTATGTCATGCAGGTTTAGTTAAAAATTCTCATTATTCTTTTAAAAAGTAATTTAGGGTAGCCTTTGAAGTTTTAATGTTTCTCCTTGATGACATGTTGTCAGTTTAACTACATCATGTAATGCTATATATACAAGGTTTTATGGATCTAAATCTATTATGTTCAAGTTTCTAGCTTACTCTTTTTTATATTTGTCAATTTAAACTAAGCTATCTTATGTAAAAAGGGTAAACTATACTAATTGATCCACTAATAAGTTAGAATTGCAAACTAAACTAAATAACTAAAATGAACTAAATAACTAAAATATGAACAAAAAATGCAAAATGCAGAAAATAGAGTAAAATACACAAGTAGCAATGTATAAGTACTCAGAAAATAACAATGAAAGAAAAAGAGAAAAATACAGAAAAATATCCAAAATAAAAGAAAAAGTATGTAGTTGTTCACCAAAATAAACGCCAGAGATGGCGACCTCCCCACACTTAAAATGAAGCATCGTCCCCGATGCTTAATCAAGCCGGGTGTGAAGGAGTGTCATCACTGGGAGGGATGGTAGCTGGGGTCTCTGTGGCGGTGGTGGGCTGAGAGTCTGGCTGCTGTAGAGGAGGGACTGACTGGAGCGGGATCTCTGGATCTGCAGCCTCAAGCTGATGTGGGGCCTCCTATTGTGGTGTGGCGTGCTCTGTGCCTGCCTGCTGATGAGTCTCCGCCTGGGAATGAGGCTCCTCCTCGTGCTCATCCTCCTCCTCCTCTGATGGCTCTGATGGTGTGTCGGGCTCGGAGGGGATGTCGGCGCCCTGTCTGATCATCAGCTTCAGATGGGAATAGCGTCGCCTGCTGTGGCGCTCTAATCTCTCATACCGGCACCTGTTACGGCGCTCCATCTGATCAAGCTGGCAGAATAGACAGTGCACGAGGCGATAAACCAGCTCAGAGGCGGGTGAAGGTGCAGTGGTGGCAGCAGGGGCAGCTGTGGCAGCTGTGGATGAAGAGGGTCTAGCAGACGGAGGGGCTGTCTCATCAGTAGCAGGGACAGGTGGTGGTCTGTAGCCCAAAGCAAGAAAGTTCCTGCTGTGAGGAATGATCTTCCTGCAATCCGCCGCTGGTGGTCTCTCATCGGCATCCTCTCATGGCACGTCAGCTCGACGGCCTAGCTGTGTAATCAGATACGGAAAAGGGAGGGTGCCACGGACGTGGACCCTGGCCATATAGTGCCGAATGAAACGTGGCAGATAAAGGTCCTTACCCTCCAGCACACACCAAAGGAGGGTGATCATGGTAGCCGGGATCTCCGTCTCGTGAGTACTCAGCATCACAAAATTACTCAAGATCTGATGCCATAGCCGAGCCTCATCATTCAAGTACACTCTCTTGATCCCTCTAGGCATAGTGGTGTTCTGACCCATCT
>NC_029789.2:19473530-19474251 GCF_000816755.2 Arachis ipaensis
ATGCAGGTTATGAACCAGGAAATCAAAGAGGATAAGAAAGTCTGCCACAACATTCATGTAATGGTTTGGGTAAAGCAGAGTAAAACAGATTTCAGAAATGCCAAACCAAAACATGAATGAAAACAATTTAAAAAAAAAAATTTGGGCAGCATTCCGGCTAAAATTGGATTGTCCCGGAAAATAAACAGCAATCATATCAGTTCATATGAATTAAAAAAAATCAAGCTGCATGTACATAGATATAAAATAAACATAAAAACTCAATGTAAACACCAGCAACATACAAGAAAGCAGCATATGAAACATGATTATAGCAGCAACATATTTGCACATAGGATAAAACAGAAGTAAGAACAGTGCAAGTAAACAGACCTAAATCCACTAACCACAGCCTAAGCTACCTAACAACCTAAAAATCCACTACAACATGCAAGTCTAGCTATCCTAATCATGAACATAAATGGAATAAAAAATACAGAAAAGTGACGAACGGATAAAAAGGATTGCGTGTTGTGGAACCTGGTAAGCGGAAGGGGTGGAACAGGAAAGAAGGTGGCTGCGGCGGCGTCCGGCGCGGTGGTGGTGCACGGCGTCGTGGTGGCGGCTGAGGGGGCAGTGGCGGAGGGAGGTATTAGGGTTAGTGAGAGAGGAAGAGGATAGGGGAAAGGAGGGCGGTGGTTGTTGCTGGCTGAAGGGGGTGGATGGCGGAGAGGGGGGCGCG
>NC_029789.2:19477177-19491399 GCF_000816755.2 Arachis ipaensis
CTTGATCCATGTAATTGAGCATGATACCAATCCGTGTTCTTCGAGGTGAAGCGTGGAACCTTATTGAACCTGGTGCACCAGCTCTGAATACGAGCCATTTCCCTCTTACTCTTAAAGCTGCAGAGAGCTCTAAGTTGGCCATCTGTTTCAAGCAAACCATATTCAAGCGAGTTAGTAAAATTATAAGTTAAGGATTGTACCCACTTGAAGCTTGTATTAGGTGGTAATGGCCTTGGGATAGGTGTTTTTGGTGGTTCTGCAAGTTCCGTTTCCTTGTGCTCTTCTGTGAATTCCTCCACTTCTTTGCAAAGATCTTCAATTGTATCTGTGTCCTGGTCAAAGTCTTCGGTGTCTTCCTCATCACTTGAGTCATAGATTGGAGGTTGAGAGAAATCTACCTCTGCATCATCCTCATATTCACTTGGGGAAGATTCTTCGATTTCAGAGAATTCACTTGCGGACGCAAGTTCATCACTAGGAGAACTAGACTTGTGACTATCATCATCAAGGAAATTTGCTTCTTGGATTATTCCGTCTGATTCTTCGTAAACGACTTACCTTGGAGATTGTACGGTATCCTCCTTAGCATCAACTGTAGCATCTTGGACGGAGTTTTTCTCAATTCTGGATTCCCAAGGAAGCTCAGCATCTCCTAGATCTTCAACCAACTCTTCTTCTTGAACAATGACAGCTTCTTCCACTTGTTCTAGTACGAATTCATTCTCTGTCTTGTCCACTGGAGTCTCTAGTATTTCTTTCATGCTACGCTCTTCATCGGGCTGTCCACATTGAGCTGTGGTTGATCCTTGTATATTTGAGTGCTTAGTGGCCCATTGAATTAGTGCTTGCTCCAGTTGTTGAATGGTTGTTTGAAATTTAATTACTGTTTCTTTTAGGCGATCCTTTGCTTCGCAGTTTGCCGGACTTGGATATGATACAAAGGAAAGTGGTGATGATTGGGAACGATTGGATTGGTATTGGGGTAAGGAAGGATCATATGATGGCGAATGGTGAAGAGAAGCTTGTGAGTGTGGTGGTTCGAGGTTATGTTCGTATTCTGTAAATTCTGATACGTGGCCTCTGTCACGCGTTCGCGTGGGTCACGCGGTCGCGTCATTTGAAGCCTTTCCTTGCCACGCGGTCGCATCAGTCATGCGACCGCGTCATATGCGTTCTGCTTAAGGCGCACGGTCGCGTCAGTCATGCGGCCGCGTCGCTGCTGATTCGTGCTTGGCACGCGATCGCGTCATCCATGTGATCGCGTGGATACCAGTTTCCTTAAAGCTCCGTTTTGCTTCCTCCTTCTATTTTAGTATGTTTCCTTTTTCATCCTTTAAGTCATTCTGCCTTAGAAAATCTGAAACTACTCAACACACTAATCACGGCATCGAATGGAAATAAAGGTAATTAAATTAATTGATTTTAAAGCCTAGGAAACATGTTTTTCACAATATGACATAATAAGGAAGGGAAAGTAAAACCATGCAATTAATGTGAATAAGTAGGTGAAGAGTTGAATAAATCACTCTAATTAAGCACAAAAGAACTCATGAAATATGGGTTTATCAGTTGGTCGTATACTAATTGATACATGTGTCATGGATGTGATCAAGGAATGGATCCATATCACAATAGGCACTAGTGGCTTTGATGTACTGGTTAAAGAGGTGGGCTAGGAAGCATATAGTATGCGCTGTAGCATGGAGAACTCTACGGAAGATGCAGTCAACAAGAATCATTGTGAAGACATATCAATAAGGGAGTGTGATGATATTGTCAAAAGGTCAGAAGGTTTAACAAAATTGCTAGCCAACGGAGATCAGGCAGCATCAGTAGTCACGGAAGTTTTGCGGGAGGAGGTTGAAGAGGAGGGTAGGTTGGTAAATTCCGAATCAATTTTGAACGAGTGAAATTATGAGCATTCAAGAAACATTCAAAGTAATTTGATAACGTATCAACCAATTTATGGTGATAAGGAACGATTCGTAGATTTTGTGGGATTTGAGGAGAGTTATGAAGCTGATTCTGAGGGTACAATTTCGTGGTGCCATAATTGTAATCATAAAGGCTTGGAGAGCGAGGTAAAATATGATGGTAATAAGCAATGCACTATTAGGGCTTCTATTGTCAAGAAACATAATAT
The DNA here is from genome assembly GCF_000816755.2 of Arachis ipaensis. Classification (NCBI taxonomy): domain Eukaryota; kingdom Viridiplantae; phylum Streptophyta; class Magnoliopsida; order Fabales; family Fabaceae; genus Arachis; species Arachis ipaensis. The sequence goes on from NC_029789.2 coordinate 19,479,321, forward strand.
TAGTAACGTGGCCCAATCTGGCCCAAACATATTAAGGTCCACGAAGGGCGCTGTTGGAAGCTGTCTTGGGCTGGGTCACTCCAAGCCGGGTCTGGTTGACAAGGGATCCGGAAGAAGTACCGGGTCAGCCATTGTGCCCATGTTGCTAGTGAATCCTCATGCGTTAGGGGCTGCGTGTGATAGGGTTGTTGAGGAAGAGACCTGTGACGGAGGATGCCATCTGGTGCTTTTCGATGGGGTGGCCTCGCAGCGCCAACTGAGCAGCGCGATAGGGGTTGGGGCGAGGATGGGTACACATGCCACCAGGGTTGCTGACGGCAGAGTTGCTCACGAGGACAGAGCCGACCCAGAGTGGAAGTCGATGTAGGGAGAAGCCACGCAACTCGCCTTCGGTGGTGCACCGGTTATGGGCGGCGCTGGCAGTGAACAAGAAGTAGAAGGAGGGAACTTTGATATGCTAGCGGGGGTTTGTAATAATGGTTCACACTATGAACGGGTTGATGGGGCAGTGATATTGGTTGAGGGACTGCAAGCGGACGGGGCTGCAAACACAAGGGCTAATGATGGTTTTATTGTTGGAGTCGGCTCTGAAAACAGTAAGGTTAAAGAAGATTTAGCCAATAAAAGCCTAGAAACTAACATCTCTGGTGGCAGATTTCGTGATAGGGAAGGCTACTTGCGGGAAGAAGGGAACGGTTTTGATGATGAGGATAGGGACAACAATTGTTCAAGGTTGGAAGAGCAGCGGATAGAAAACATAAATACTTGGGAGTTAGCGAAGGAATCTGGAGCATTGCTTTACGATGAAGAAGACGACATCATGTCTATTCTACAAGAACAAAATGAAGAAATTGCGCGAAAAAAACATATGGAAAAACTGAAGAGTAAGGCAAGACGAAGTAGGCCCAAAACTCATAAAAAGGTGTGTAATAATATTTTAAAATGATTTTTTGTTCATGGAATGTTAAGGGGCTAAAGGGTGATGGAAAGTGTAGGATGGTAAAAGACCTCAGGAGAAAACACAGGTTGAATATGTTAGGTGTAGTTGAGACGAAAAGGTAGACAGTAACGAGATTTGATGTGTTGAAACTTTGGGGAAATGATGCAGGGTGAGAGTATGTAGAGTCTATTGGAGCGTCTGGAGGTCTGTTGTTAATATGGGATGATGTTTGGTTTAAAAGGAGAAATTGCTATAAAGGCGAGAGATGGATGTGTGTTGAGGGGGTTTTACCAGAGAATAATATTAACTGTGCGTTTTTCTTAGTTTATGGTGCTCATACTCGAGATGAGAAACTTGTTGTGTGGGAGGAGTTGAGTTACGTAGCTGGGCTGTGTCAGTGTCCCTGCTGCTTCTTGGGGGACTTTAATGAAATTGTACAAGTGGAGGAGAGGCGAGGTTCTGATAGCTTACCTTTGTCAGTGGAATATTTTAAGAGCTGGATAAACAACATGGGTTTGGTGGACTTGCCGATTACTGACCGGAAGTTTACATGGTTTCAAGAACGGTCCTGCAGTCGTATTGATAGAGCACTGGTTAACTTAGAATGGCTTGAGGAGTTTTCGGAGACTCGATTGAGAGGTGGTCCACGGGGTCTGTCAGATCATTGCCCTATAATTATGGAAGATAAGAGACCTAGGGATGGACCAAGACCATTCTGAAGTTTGGACTCGTGGTTTACACATGAAGGTTTTCTAAGGCTGGTCAAGGAGGAATGGAGAGGGTTAGGAGAGGTACAATTCACGGATAAACTGAAGGCTTTGTCTATTTCGCTGAAAAGATGACATAGAGACAAGTTTGTTGACATGGACAACAAAATCATGAAATTTGAGGAAGAGATCAAGAAGATAGATGATATGGTGGGTGATGGGGAGTATGATGGTACGGTGGAAGCAAAAGGCGGGCACTAGTGGCACGTTGTGAGAAATGGTATGTGAGGAAAGAATTACATTGGAACCAGATGTCGAGGTTTAGGCATGCGAGAGATATGGATAAGAACACGAGATACTTTCACAATTTAACTTCTGCGAGAAGGAGGAATAACATGATCGATGCTCTGGTTATCAACAGAAGATTGATAAGGAATCAAGCTCGGATTAAGCTTGCCATTAGGGGGTTTTACAAGGAGTTGTATCACCAAGAGAAGTCTCCTAAGCTGGGATTCAGAGATGGTTTGGTAAAAATGATTAGTGAGGAAAATGCATTGGCTCTAGAGAGGTTTTCGACACCCGAGGAGGTTAGAGAGGTAGTTTGGGATTGTGAATCGTCCAAGGCGCCAGGTAGTGATGGCTACAATATGAAATTTATTCAAAAGTGTTGGGATGAAATTGGCGCTGATTTTACTGTAGCGGTTATGGATTTCTTCCAATCCTCCAGGCTTTCGGCAGATGCTAATGTCACTTGGGTGGCATTGGCCCCCAAGTTTACTGGTGTTAAGGAAATCAAAGACCTGCGGCCGATTAGCATGGTGGGGTATGTGTATAAGCTAATCTCGAAGATGCTGGTTAGGAGAATGCGAACAGTCATGCCAGGATTGGTAGGTGAGACCCAGAGTGCCTTTGTCAAGGGTCGGAAGATACATGATGGGCCCTCATTGCGTGTGAAACGGTCCAGTGGATCAAACTGAAGAAGAAGCAAGCAGCAATAATAAAGTTAGACTTCCAGAAAGCATACGATAGAGTCAAGTGGAGTTTTGTTGACATTGTCCTGCAAAAGAAAGGGTTCAGTCAAAGATGGAGGGGTTGGGTTCTGGAATGCATCAGTACGTGCTCTATGTCAGTATTGATAAACAGCTCGCCTTCTAAGCCATTCAAAATGGAAAGGAGCTTTCGACAAGGTGATCCCCTGTCTCCATTCTTATTTGTGCTCGTGGTGGATGTCTTACATAGGATGATTGGAGAGGCTGTTAGAAATGTTCGCATAGCTCCGCTGTTGGTTAGTAGAGATCACATCGAGCTGTCTCATCTTCAGTTTGCAGATGATACTATACTATTTTGCCCACCTAAGGAAGAGACTATCAAGAATTACAGGAGGCTATTTCGCTACTTTGAGCTAATGTCAGGTTTAAGCATCAACTTCGACAAATCTAGCTTGATTTCTATTAATTGTGAAAAGCAGTGGGTACAAGGAATGTGTAGTGTGCGGGGCTGTAAGGCATCCTCTCTTCCAGTCAAATATCTGGGTATTTCACTAGGAGCAAATCTGAGGCTGGTAAAGACCTGGAAGCCAATAATAGACAAAGTGGAGGAAAAATTTTGTCTATGGAAAGCCAAGGCTCTCAATAAGGCCGGTAAGTTGGTTCTCATCAAGTCTGTGTTGAATAGCCTTCCGGTTTACTATCTGAGCTTGTATAAGATGCCTAAAGGTGTAGCAGAAAAACTGATATCTTTGCAGAGAAGATTTCTATGGAGTAAGGAGGATGGGAGGAATGCTATGGCTCTGGTTAAGTGGGATGTAGTACAGGCTCCTAAAAATTAGGCGGTCTAGGAGTTGGGGATGCTATGATACGCAATACCGCACTTTTGTTTAAGTGGTAGTGGCACTTTTCTAAGGAGGAATGCCCATTGTGGAATAAGGTGGTATGCTCATGTAATAACCTGAATCCAAATGAGCTTCTGTCCAGCCAAGCCCTACCTGTTAAGGGGGGTCCGTGGAAGGATATCTGTCAATTACAAGGCATGGACCAACAAGTTAGACAGAAGTTAATCACAGAGTTGTCTATGGAGGTTGGCGATGGGAGATGCACGAAATTCTGTGAGGATATCCGGCTTATGGGAGGCTCCTTGAAAGATTATTTTCCACGACTATTCTCGATTTCAAACCAAAGGGGATCAGTGATAGGGAATTGTGGATTTTGGGATGGGTTTGAGTGGAATTGGAACTTCCTATGGAGGCGAGAACTATTCTAATGGGAGTTGGATATGCTGAACCAGCTACATGATACGTTAAGGCTGGTTAAACTTGCATATGGTAGAGAGGATAGAGTGGTCTGGAAATATGATAATCAAGGTATTTTTTCAACTAACTCTTTTGTGCAGGTGCTGCAAGCGGAATTGGTCACAGAGGAAGTCACAAGCTACAGCTTCACCAAGTCTATTTGGAAAGGTTTAGTGCCTCCAAGAGTGGAGTTGTTTGTCTGGTTTGTTTTGTCTGGCAGGATCAACACTAAAGAGAGACTGGGACGGCTTGTAATCATCAACCAACAAGATAAATTTTGTGCTTTGTGTAATGAAGGTGTTGAAAATGGGCTCCACTTGTTCCTCGTCTGTAATTTTCTTGGCAGGTTTGGTGTGCTTGGATGTCATATGTGGGTAGACAATGGTCTTACCTGGGTACGTTGAAGGAGCATTTCCTAAGCTGGACTGAGTTATCAATCAGGAAGGAGGAGTGCAAGAGATAGATGGTGTACTTTTGTACTATAATTTGGAACATATGGTTGGAAAGAAATAGAATAATTTTTCAGAATAAAGATAGAAGGGTTGAAGAGATAATCAACATGTGCTTTATGAATTATAGGGAGTGGATTGGTGCAGACCCCTTTTGTTGTTGATGGCTATGCTGGAGATGACAATGGGTTATCCTTCTTCCTAGTTAGGTTGTTGTTTTCCTTTGTTTCGTTTGTTTGTTTGTTTTTCTGGTCAGATGTCTTTATGCTCCACTTGTAGTGTTGAGCTTTTCTTTCAAAAAAAAATATTGTGTGACAATACACATTGATGCTACCATAACAACTTGCACCCAAATTGTGGTATTCACCTTGTTGATAATATTTTCCCTCATCAATGATTTTAAAAAGGTAATGACAAGGCAATAATTGAACAAAATAACAAATAAAAAGGGCCATTTTTTTTACAATTTAAGTTCATCCTTATTGAACGATTGATGATCACAATATTTGTAGTCCTTGTCAAACCGCCGAACCACTGAGATATCATTTTTTTTCTTTTCTTTTTTCATCTAAATTATTAGAATTCAAAACTTGCAAGTTCAACCTTAACTAATTTACTTTGAGTTAAGTCCTTAAAATTGATTTATTATTTAGTCAAATCCCAAGATTGAATTTCAATAATTTATATACATAGCAAAGTATTTGGAATTGAAATTAAAATAGGGATATATAATTGATTTTGATATTTATAAGAAAAAGCTAATTATGTATTAGGCTGAATATATCGGCTTAGGCTTTAAATCTAAAGAGAATAATGTAATCTAGATAAATAATAAAAAAAACCTTATAAGATTGACCTTTTATCCGAGAATAATTAGAATATGAATCTACTGATGCTTTCTTGGAAGAAATTCTTAGAAGATGTTGCTTTCTTTGTTACAGTATTACTTCTTGCCTTGCTTCTTCTCTATATGATATCAACAAAGAATTCCGAATGTGTTTGGAGAAACCAAAAGATAAAAATTGTTTCAACAATTACTTATCTGCATAATCACTTTGTTATATAATTGATTATCCGGGAGTTAATTAATGTTTAGATACTTTAACTCGAGATTTAAGATAATATGTTGTGTTTGGACCATTAAAAAAATGTTGCTTTTTGTATGGTGAAATCACTGATAAGGTTATGATTGCTTACATTTTTTAGTACTTAGGATCCATTGGTAAAAGCAACATTTCTGAAACAATAACCAGCTTTTACTTACAATCATAAACTTCAAAAAAATATTTATACTTATAAACTATTTCGCAACTTCAAAATCTATCTTTTTCCTTAGCAAACTACTAGATTGTTTCAAAAAATTGTTTATAGAGATTATAAAACATGCTCTAGGTGCATTAGTGATAAAGGGTTCATTAGTCCTAATCTTTCCATCCAATTTTTTCAATTTTAGCAACACTACACTTGACTTCAGCTTGTAGATTTTGACTGAAAAACATATTTGAGACAAATATAAAAAAGGAAACAGTATGTAGGCTGAATGACTTGCTCAATTTCTCAACTCTAACAGGTTCACTTGAGATTTGAGAATAAAGTACACATAATCTTAAACATATCAACACACACAAACTGCATTACATTTCATTGCGTAAGTATCTATATAAGAAGATATATATTAAAAGTTTGTATTAATATGAGAGTGCTGAGGATAAATTTGATAACCTTGTTCCCTTTTTGCTTCAGCTTTTGCAAAGAATTCTCTCCATTCATCAGTTAGAACAAAATTGGCTCGTCGTCTTCTTCTTTGTCATGTAGCTCCATATGCTCCAGCTCTTGTGAACTCCTGATATGAACAAAAAAGCATCAGAATAAGATCACCTTTCAAAGATAATGTAATCACATGCTTATTTGTTTTGTGCGACATTGTATTAATTCATGCTTTATTTATAATAAAAAACCTTATAAGACTGACCTTTTGGCCAACTATAATTAGAATATGAATTAATATACTATATTATTATTTGTAGAAATTAAAAAAGCATGAAGCACTGATAGGAGTAGAAGGAACAATTCACGAAGCCAAATTGCCACAAAAACGGATCTTGTAACTGTTACCTCTTTCCACTTCATTTTGTCTCTCCTCTGCTACACAATTTCTTACCTTACTCTCTCCCATTCTGACATTAATGTCCCCTCACTCGTCTCAAACTCCACAACAAACACAGAAGGTATATGCTCATGTTACTTGCTTTGTTGCACTTACACAATTTCAATTCATTATTTTTTGGATTATTCTTGCAACAAAATATTATATTTCCATATCTAACATCACTCTATCTTAATGTATGAGAAACTACAGAATTAATCAATATTTTTCAATCAAAAGCTTATGTGATCATATTATATATAACACTTTCTAAAATTACACATTAAATTATCCATCAAAAATTGTTCGTAAGAAAAATAGAGAAGGAAGAAAATCCTAATAGAGAAAGAGACAAAGTAACCTTAAATTGAAGAAATTTGTGCTTCCAGGAGAGAAATTCGTGCATTCAGAGTGATGAATAAGAAGGAGAAACAACTAGAGAATAAGATAATGGGTTATCAGTGATTATTAACTAGAAGAAGCATAAATTGAATCAGAAAAGAACAAAGAAAAACACAATTAACTTACTAGGGACAGGAATAAATGCGTATAGTTTTCTTAAGTAGTGATTTGTTGCAGATTTTTGTTTTGCTCGAAGAGTTTCTTTTCACTGCAATTGGGGTTTTGGGCGCAGAGTTAGGTTTTGGAAGAATGAAAAATTGAGGTAATGTCGGATAGTAGTGGGTAGTGGAGCTAGCGAGAAGTGCGAATGAAAGAGGAATTAGGCAGTTTAATTAGGTAATGGCGCGAATTTCATAAACCACCGTGGAGCGAACGTGACGGCCGTTGTCGGGTTTGTGCTTCAGAGGCGGTTGCGTTATACCGCTGGTATGTGAAATTAGGGGTTACAGCGACGGCGGTTCTATTTGATCGCTGCCCCAAAATGGCCGCTGGAATTAGGTTTTATTGTAGTGAATCTATTTACCATTGGATTTAGCAGTAGACTAATAAATCAGACGATAAAATTTCGCTGGTAATTGTTTACCGATAGATTTTTTCGTTTGCCGTTAAACTTTTAATTGACGAAATTCTGGAGTATGTTACCATTGAATTTATCTTCTGGTAAATTCGACAGTAACATATTATTTATTAATAATTAAATTAATTAATACTGATAAATTCAACCAATGGTAAATCTTGAAGGTCATGGTTTTGTGGTGGATAATAAAGTAAAAAAGTTAGAGGATAGGTTAATTGGATTAGAGAATAAGTGGAAGAAGTGTAAATTCAAAATTAGTGAAAGTAGATGCATTAGTTTTGGATGTAGTGTTTTTGCATTTCTTTGTAGGGTTGTAATTGTAACCTTGTTCACAGTAACTATGTAGGAAACTTATGACTGATTTGGGCTATTTGGGAGTTGTTTATGTTATGGGATGATATTGAGTATTTGAACACTTTTGAAGATAATTTTAAATATTTAAATTCAATAATTTATAAAATAACAAAATTTAAAATTTTACAATTTCACATAATAAGTTGTCTATAATTTTTCGTTAAAATTTATAAACAAGTTCAAACATCAAAGCTTATGATTAAAGAAGAAAAATAATAATCAATCATGTAAGAAAAAGGATAACAAAACTTAACAATTAACAATGCTTGTATTTCATTTTAATACATGAGATAGAATTTCACATATAACCAAGTTAGATAGTTCTAAAGCAAGGAGATAATATTATATTAGCAAACATTTTATAAAGTAATTAAAGCTGTTAATTCTTATGTAAGCATGCACAATTAACAAACCGACTCCGATAGGTAAACAATGGAGAATCTGAAGAACGTGAACAATGGGCTAGAAATTTATTAGCCCAATAAAGTCTTAAAAAAATACTCCACCCAAATTATTCAACCAAAAAATCTCATTCAATAATTCAAAAATTTTAATCATTCATTATACCTAATTTACCAAAGCACCAACTTTTTCCCCAAATCCTCTGCCATCGCCGTCGCTGCTTGGCTTGCCACACACCGTCACCGGCGTCGCTCACTCCTAGTGAAAATAACCATCCACTTAAGGATAAAAATAATCATCCGCATATCTAGTGAATTGAACATCTAATATATTTTAATTATATATAACTAAACCCAACCTAATCAAATAACCATCGACATCAGAATTAAAATAACTATCCGTATGCCTACTAAAATAATCATTCCAAATTGACTATAATTGAATAACAGAACTTAAGCTCAAGGAGGCTGCAAACGAAAGGACGGAACTCATCAAAGCAATGAGAGAGAGAGAGAGAGAGAGAGAGTGGAATGGGGATGGTAGAGAGTGGGTGGCTAAACTTGAGGGCGTGTTGTTGGGTGGTGAGCTAGAGGTTGCCACTGACGAAGACAAGCATACCGCTGGCGGCGGAAGAGGGCTGGCAGTCAACAGTAGTGATGGAGTGAAGGCACTGGTTGAAAGGGAGAGAGGTGAGCTTGGCAACGATGTTCTGGGCGCCCTGGATCTTCTGGCATTCGATGGTAAGCATGGAGCCATGCCGGTAGAGGTTTACCAATCCAGCGCGGTTGTTATTGAATGTAGTGTAGTAGTGTTCAACTAACGGTTGGGGAGAAGTTGGCACGGCGGTGAAGGGCAACAGCGGGGCAACGGCGGTGGTGTTTTGCGTTTCACGGGCCGTGTAACGGCGGTGGTGTTTTACGTCTCCCCGGATGTATCCGGTAACGACGATAAGTTGTTCGTGGACGTAAGAGGAAAAAATGGTAATTATAATAAAATTAGAAGTAACCGTCGTTGTTCACATTATTCATAATATATATTATTTATCAATACTTTTCCTTAATCAATACATGTAATAATAGTTTGAAATCACTCCTGACGAGTAGTATCCAATATTTGTATTCCGTCAACAGAAAAATACACATATGCTTGTGTTCAATTATTTACATTAACATAAACTTAAACATAAAAGCAACCCGGTACAATAATAATGAATAAGTTTATACAATAAAAATACCAAATGAGTTTTAGACATTAAGTACTTTCGAAACTTATTGAACGAGAACCAAAAAATTTATTCCAGATAACTATATACTTAGTAGACAATATACTTACAAGGTAATAACTGCTGAAATATTTTAGATATAAAAGTGTATAAAGACTAACCCAATACTTATAGGATGTCAAAATTTTTTGAAACGCGGAAATTTTGCAAAAATTGTCCTGAATGGGACTCAAAGGTGAAAATTTTTTTCCATGGAAATAGAAATGGGGACTAAAATTCCCTTGAGACAGGCACAGAGATCCCATCCCATCTTCGATAATTATCTGAATTCATGAATTTACTTAAATATCCTTAATTTATTTTTAATAGTGACTTTTTAGTAATTTTACCTATTGAAAATCCTAACCCTACTTTATTAAATGTCTTTCATTCTCTCTATAGTCACTGCGCCGTCCCCAACTCCCCACCTCAGTCCCAAAAATCCAAAACTCCCATAGCGTGTCCACACTCCACAGTCACAGTCACAGCCACAGTACCATACCCCCTTGCCAGTCACCACTGACCACTGGCCACTCCTGCTCAGTGCTTACCACACCGTCACCCTCACGGCCTCACCATGTTGTGCTATCTCTTCGAGCGCGACATTCTTTCCCCTTTCCATTCTTGCATGATTGTGTAAGAACAAAAAAATTAATTAATCATTTAATTAAAATAAAATAATAATTTAATAATTCGAAATAGGTTGAAAGTGATAAGAAATATTAAATTAAAAAAGTTTAATGAAGCAAATAAAATTTAGCGTAAAAATATGATCTATCGTGAAAGGGTGCGTAGGAAATTTAATTAATAAATAGATGTTAAGAACTTGAATTTTATAAATTAGAGAAGATAAAAATATTTGAACTAGAAAATCAGACATTTATTTTAAAGATTTTGGCTTGAGATTAGGCCAAACGAACCAAAACGTGAACTGGATTCAAGTTGGGCCCAAACCCAACATATATAAGCCTAATTAAGAGGCCATTCAGCCTCATGCATTCATCATCAAAGAAAGGAAGGGAGGCCCTGAAGTGAGGATAGGAAGAAGAAACCCTTCCTTCACTATTCATTATCTTTTTCTTTGGATCATAACTTTTGATTCGGAACTCCGATTGACGAGTCGTTTATGGTCACACAAAGATATTGTTGATCTCTTCAATTCTATTTCAATAAAGCGGTAAAAAAAACTCGAAATTACTTGCTCCCATTCTCTTCCCTATGAAAAATTCGAGTTTTGGCTTTGTTAGATTGAGATTTTCATGGTTTTGGTTGTTTAGGTATTATCTAACTTAGGTGATTAGTGGGTTCCACCCCAAGATTTGGTGGGCAAGGTAAGGCAACTCTAAATCCTTGTGGTTTGTTGAAATTTTGAGCCCTACTTTTGATTTTGGTAATTGCATGGTATTAGATTGAAATTGGAGTTGATTTGGTGAATTGGATTACTTGGAGTTGAACTCTTGTGGTTGAAATTGAAAGCTTGTGAGGAGGAGGTCTTTTTGGTGATTTTGAGCTTGAAGAAAAATTGGCTAAGATATGGTTTAAGTTTCATTTAAATACCATGTAATATGACATGAAGTCCTAAGCTAGATGACCCTAGAAATAGGATTAAATTGTAAGATTGGATGGAATTAAATGTTGTAATTGATGAAGTGTTGGTTTTGATTTTGATTTGGTGATTGCTGATTGGTGGTTTATGAGTTGTGAGAATGTGGTATGAGCTTGATTATTGAAAATGTGAATTGATGAATTGATGAACTATTGAGTTGATGAATTAATGAATTTTGGACCGGAGGCCATAAAAGGTAAGCCTAGGTAAGTGTGATGGATTAGAATGTGTGAATTTGGTGTGAATTATTCTTGGATTGGTAATTATTGGAATTGGTGTTGAATATGCAAAAATTGGTTGGATTGTTGAGTGGTTGATTGAAATGGTTTGAATAATTGATTAGGTTTGGATTTGGACGGAAATGAGTGGCTAGATATGTGTGTTAGTGGGATGGATATGAAACATTTTATTCCAAATATAGGCTTGAAAACTTGATTTTTGGATGACGAAGGATTTTGGGAATTTTAGTAGTGTTGGTGGTATGGGTGGAATAGAGGTTCGATTTTTTATAAAATATATTTTTTTAACTGTTTTGGGCGCGTTGGCTTAGGTTCAAATGGTTTGATTTTGGAGGAAGTACAAATTTGATAAATGCCTAAGTTTTGGCGAAAGTAGATTTTTTAGCCAACTCCGATGGGCCGTAACTCGGTCATCGGAGTTGAAAATTCAATGAAATTAGATTTTTATGAAAGTATATTCAATGATCTTTCCAAGGGTTCAAGCTTGGTTGAAAAATGATTTCTAACGAAAAAGTTATGCATATTTGACGTTTTTGATAAAAAAAAAAACTGAATTTCTACAGCATGTCAGCTTTTTGAGATTTTGATATGCATGCGTACGCGGAAGTGTCATGTAACGCGAGCATTGGCCACTGCCAAGTACTCATGCGTACACACACACGACATGCGTTTGCAACTTTAGATAATTTGGGTTCGTGCGAACGCAGAA
>NC_029789.2:19491470-19498204 GCF_000816755.2 Arachis ipaensis
AAGTGGCTCGCGTATGCGAGCCAATGCTTCTGTCCGGGTACTCGCGTACGTGACAGTGGTCTGCATACATGACACTACCAAAAGTTGGACTTACACGTATGCATGACCACCGTGTTTTACAAAAATTGTGTTTTTGAGTTTTGAATGATTCTTCTAAATTTCTAAACCTCCGTAAACATTATTTAAGATCCCCCTAACTAGTGTTTAGACTTTGGGATGAGCGAGAGTGTACTAGGTGAATTAAAAGAGTATTTTATTTTCAGTTATAAGTCTAGAGATGGTGTAATAAAGGGTAGAGGAGTTGAGAACGAGACCTAATGAGTCGAGATAGTGAATTGAAGAAGGATGGATCATGATATTGAGATATGATGATAATGGTTTATGATTAAGATATAATCACGATGATTATGAGTATAAGAGAGGATGATGATTGAGTATGAATGAGATATGATGATGGCTGATGATGATTATGAACGGAGAGTGAAATGCAATTGAGAAGGAAGTCGATAATGGAATAAACTCTAATTTGAGATGTACCTGCATGGATAGATGTAGTAGAGTGATTCTACCTGCTCCGGAATGTGGTTTAGATGTACCTACCTGGGTAGATACAACCTGGTGGTCAATCTAAGGAAAAGCACTCAACTGCAACTAATGAGGAAGACGATGATCAGCCTAGAGCTGCCGGCTTGACTAGCTCAGTAGCTATCTGTTGTTCCGTTGCGTATAGTTCATGGTTAGGCCTTTCTAAAGGCCCTATCCGTATACTTTCCAGGCTTAGCAGGGAAGAAGCAGGAGGCTATCTTACCGGACCGGTGTGAAGAGCCCAAAGGGGATGATCCTCAATGGGTTTTATAAGTGATTACCTAGGATCTGTAATTGAATAGGGAAAAATGCCTACATCTAACAGACCTCCCGCTAACCTAAGTGAGCATTCAAATATCTGTCCTACATTCGGCATGGTTCCACTTGCTCTAAATTTAGTGAGGACGGTAGTTTCATCTCGCTCGTGGAGATTATGAGTTTTGACGTGGCAAGGATCGTGCTGGTGTACCGCTTGTCCAATGTCATTGTGAATGTGGGGATCATGGTTATTTACCGCCCATAGGTTGTGAAATTGTGATTTATGCACCTGACAAGGATCGTGGTGGTGCACCACTTACCCAGTGTCATTGTGAACGTGGAGATCATGGTTATTTATCTCCCATGGGTTGTGAAATTGTGATTTATGCACCTGACAAGGATCGTGGTGGTGTACTACTTGTCCAGGGTTGCAGTTAAGGTGGGGATCATGGTTATTTACCGCCCACTAGTTTTAATTTTGTAAGGATCGTGGTACTGTATTGTTCACAATGGTGGGATCGGGTGGTGTATTGCTCACCAGGTGAGGATCCTAGTGGTTTACCGCCCACTGGTTTTCAAGAAGACGATACCCGGGTTAGCTACCGAATATGTCAGATTGTGGTAAAGTAACTGATGCGTGAGCTCATGGCCAGTAGAACAAACATGCATCATCTTTATTTGATTGATTTGTTTGGGTTTGCTACTTGTCATGGTTTGTTTACTTGTACATATTAAATGACTATATGCTAATTGCTTTATTTGAAATTAATTGTGTATTACTTTATTGCCTTGCTTATTTTTGTATATGTGAGAGGTCTCTCATGCTGGTGTCGGTTGACGCTGAGGGTTGTTCTGTTTGGTGTTTGGAGGACTATAGAACTTGGAGAAGCATGACTTAGATTAGAATTACCCTATGATAGTTGCCTGATTACGAATTAGTGAGAACTTAGGATGGAAACAATAATGTGTGAAGTTTAGGATTGCTTAGTGAGTTTTCGTTGCCTTATATTGTATTTATTTGGCATTTTTACCGTACTGAGAAACCATGGGTTGGGGGGTTCTCATTCCGTATATATTCACTGTTTTTCAGATGTAGGTCCTGGTGCTCCGCAATGAGCTGGAGTTCGTATGGAAGATAGCAAAACTCATCTCTAATTTTGTTTTGTATTTTAATTAGATTTCTCTCCCTTTTATTTTGGAAAACTTATGATGTATATGTATATCCCTTTTGAAACCTTGCCTATAGAGGCTTTTGATGTATTTTGTGAGAGTTAGGATTTGTTATCAACTACTTTCATTACTGTAACCCTAGCTGACCTAAACTTCGCAGGTCATGTCTAGTGGCTATTATACTTATGATTATATACATATATTCTATTTTTACTCTATTTTTCCTTTAAGATTTTACTTAACATTGTTTCACGAACGCATTATATCTTTTGTTACGTGTATGTTTGTGCTCGCGATTTTCTTTTACTCTTTTCAAGCTTCTCATTTAATAATAATTCATTGACTTATGACTCGATCATAAGGATTTGAAAGTTCGGATGTTACAGATTGCGTCCATTCTCATCACTATCGCTGTGTCTATTCTCGTCACTGCTACCGCGTCATTCTCCTCTTCGCCGTTGCATCCCACTGCTCCGCCCTTGCTTTGCTGTTCATCGTTTGCTCGAGAACATCGCAGTGCAGGCATCGGTTGTCCCTCTTCCAGGCCTCTTCCTCCTCCCCATCCACTTGACTTCAGGTTCTCTCTCATTCTTTGTAATCTATTGCACTTAGGCACATAGCCTTTATTATGATGAAACAGTTAGGATTTGATACTCCTCCTCTGTATAATCTTTGTTACGTGTTCTCTGAATAATTTGTTCTATTATGTGTTCTTTTTGTTGATTTATTGCAGTTTATAATTTATCTTTTTCTATATTTTTTGCTTTTTTTGCGAATTTATTGCAGTTCAAAATCTCTTTTGTATAATCTCTGTTATGTGTTCTTTGTATAACCTCCTCTGTTATGTGTTCTTTTTGCTGATTTATTGCACTTTATAGTTTATCCCTCTCTGTTTTTTGCCATTTTTGTAGATTTACTTATGGTTGGAAACTTCACATTTAGATAAGAGGCAGCACGACGAGCATTTACAAGATAGGTTATTATTAGGAACAAGCACCCTATGTCATTTGTTGAGAAAGAGGTGTTTCATGAGTTTTATAGCTGAGTGTCAACCTTTGTTCAAATTTTATACAAGAAATACACTGAGAAGTGATGTTGAAAAGATGTATGAAGCTGAAAAGGCAAAGCTTCTGAAATTGTTGGAAAGAAATTCAAGTCGTATTACTATAATTACTGACATGTGGAGTGCTGATTGTCAAAACAAAGGTTATATGTTGATTACAACTTACTTTATTGATGATGATTAGAACTTGCAATGTCAGCTTGTGAGGTATTATTTTAATTCATTTGTGTTTTTAGTATCTTTTAAATATTTGAATTTTTAATGTCATGATTATTTATTATATTTACATTACTTTAGGTTTGTATACGTGCCTACATCCCATATTGCTGAAGTTCTTAGTGATGCTTTGGTGAATTCTTTGTATGATTGGAACATAGATAGAAAATTGTTAACTTTAATGGTTGATAATTGTAGTATAAATGATGCCATGATTCATTTTGTGCTTGATAAAATTTCACCATCTAACTTTATTAAGAGAGGAGAATTTTTTCACATGCGTTTTTGTGCTCACATTGTTAATTTGATTGTGAAAGATGGCATGAATGCAATATATGATTTAATTGAAAATTCAACTTATCTAATGCTTGCTTCTGCATTGTCATATAGAAAAGTTTTTGAGTGTTTAAGAGACCGTGAATCTCTGTATAAATATGTATCATCTGATGATGAGTGAAAAAAATGAACTTGTTGATAAATTGGAAGTTTTTTTTAGTGTGACTGAATTGTTCTTTGACATTTTACATTCAACCACAAATTTATACTTTTCAAAATGTGTGAAATGAGATTGACATTGAATGAGTGGATGTTTAGTCCTAATGATATGATTCATAGAATGACAACAAATATGATTAGTAAGTTTAAAAAGTATTGAGATCAAATTAATGAAGTCATCGTTGTGGGAGCTATCTTAGATCCTAGATATAAGATGAAGTTGTTGAAGTTTTTTTTCCTTAAAATATATGAATCTCAAAGTGAGAATCATCTGAGCAACGTTAAAAAAATGATAGAAGAATTAGTATGTGAATATCAACTTAAGACTAGGGTTAAAAGAAGAACTCCAAATGATGATAGTTTAGCTTCTACTTTGAATGTTGGATATAATGAAGGATCTTCAAAGAGAAAATTTAGTTATTTCTACTTGCAATTTGTGGAAGATATATTTAAAAATTATGCTGCAAAAACTGAGTTGGCTTTCTATTTGTAAGAGAATGTTATGGTAGATAAAACAAATTTGAAAAAAAATTGATATTTTGGACTACTAGAAAAATATTGGAATGAAATATCCAACCTTACAAAAGATTGCAAGAGATTTTTTAGCCATTCTCATTTTTACTGTTGCCTCAGAGTCTGCTTTTAGTACCGGTAGTCCAGTTGTATATCCACATCGCACTAAATTACATTATGAACTTGTTGAGACATTAATTTGCACTCATCATTATTAGATACACTCTTCAGATAAAAGTACTAATAACTCAAATTTTTATTTGGTATTAAAGTTCAATTTCATGTCAAATTTAACTCTTGTGAATTGTTGATTGATATAATATAAGTAAATCAGGGTCGAAATTTTCAACTCCTTGGGACTATGAGATGGATATGGGGATTTAGGAGTTTAGGTAATTATTTTTTTATTATATCAAATTTTTATTTAATATATGGTATTCTTGTTTATGATGTATGTTAACATATTTATGTTTATGTTGTTTTAACAAAGAACATGGAGTTGTTTGTTGGAAGTTGTATTCTGACAATGGAAAAATATTTGATGTTGAAGACTTTATTTTATGATTTTCTTTTAGAATGGAAGTTGTGCTTTAAGATTTTGTTTTATGGACTATGATTTGTTATTTTGTATTTCTGGACTTGTAAGTTATAATCTTGAATAAGATATGTTTGTGTGTTGTAATAATGTTTTGTGTTTTTTTTTTTTAATTTTTAAAAAAATTTTCACTATAATTTCTATATAAATATTTAATATAAGAAAATTTCTCCCACGGTGGGAAACGGAGATGGAGACGGAGAGTAAATCTGGGGGCAGAGATGGGGAGCAGGGAGGCATCCCCACCCCCGCCCCTGCCCCATTGACATCCCTAAATACTTGTGATAAAACCAGTTGTGAAAAAACCATCAAAAAATCACAAAAGCAGACAAATTTTCCCACACCTGAAATAGCTTTCAACCAATTAAAAAAATAGAAAGACTATTACCAAATAAAGACAAAACTAACATAAATATTTAGCCACTTAGGTTCATATCATAAATCAAAAACATATTATTTAGTACATAAGTGATCGATACTTATTCGAACCTTCTTCTTAAGAATTCTATTGGTAGATTCAACTATTTAAGATCTGAACTTTGAAGATGATTTTTCGTTAGTGCCATAAAAAAATCCACAAAAGTTACTAGAAAAGAATGTTTTTTTTAGTGCAAAGCAACTACTATTGTGATATATCATCGAGAAATTTGATTGGTAGATTTAAACAAACAAGAGGTTGTTAACAAATTACAACAGTGAAGAAGAGTAGGTGATTAATAAATTATTAACAAACTGAGAAAATTAACAACAATCAACAATAAGTCAATAATTAACTCAAATAATAATTAATTCAAAAAATTAATAATCAACCAAAACACCATCAACTCAGAATAAATCCTATATTACTCTAGCTTCAACTCTAACGTAAACCTTAAACTAATTTATCCAACTAATTATCATAAATTATACCCTACCTAATCTAATCTAATTTAATTTCTAATTACACTAACTAAATTAATGTAAAAACTAACCATATATTTCAGTAACAAAATTTAATCAATAATTAATAAAATACTTAATAAAATCCTAAACAAATAAAAAATATTAAAAAATAATTATAAAAAAATTATTCAGATGGTGGCTGCAGGATGGTGGAAGTATAGTGGTAGCAGGAGGCAGCAATAAAACATGCAGTGGTGGAGCTAGAATTTAGTAAATCTTAGGTGTAATACTGTAATATAACAAACAACCAAAAGAAAAAATTGACAACAACTTTACCTTTGGCACTGTGGATCTCAGGGAGGTGACGGTGATGTGGTGACGACCTCTGATGGGGAAGGACACTAATAGTGGCAACAGAGGCTTTCCACGGAGACTCCAGCAGTAGTGACGACAATGTGCCGATCTATGACAACGATGGGACTAAGCGACAGTGACGACAGCTTCAGGTGGTGGCGCAACAACCTTCTTCAATGGAGAGAGAGAGAGAGAGAGAGAGAGAGAGAGAGAGAGAGTTTGTAGAAGTGAAGAGGAGAGGTTTTGCGTTTGAATTTTATTCCAAATCTTCCTTCGAAAATTAAAAATCCGACGATAACTGTTCGTCGTTGTCTAAACGTCGCATTTCACTAATATGTGTTGTCAAAAGTTTCTGACGATAAATTCAACGCTAAATTTAATGTTAATAAAATTAATTTTCGTGCCTCTATTTACTATTAGTTTTAACTATGGAATTTTAAATCCGATAGAAACTTATTCCAAAGATGAATTTTCACTCGTAATTATCGAAAAATTCACCGCTAAACTTGCCGATAACATTCGTTTCTAAATCCGATAATATTAAGCATATTTCTTATAGTTAATATAATATTTATTAAACATTCTTTAATCTTTATGATCCAT
>NC_029789.2:19498448-19504603 GCF_000816755.2 Arachis ipaensis
AACGTTTTTAATATGTTAATAGTTCATATATATGAACCAGAGAGACTACATATTATTAGAGCTCACTTCTTAAATATACACAAAATATTTGTACTCCTAAAAATTTGTGTCTATTTTGATAAATTTGTTTATCAATATAAGATTAAGTTATTATGAATCTTTTTCAATTTAGACAATTCGTATCTTAATAATTAAAAAATGATAATTTATCACATAAGTCCTGTAAAAATCTTTAACAAAAAATAACAAAAAATATTTACGTATGAAGTATTGGCTTATATGATCTGACATGTCTGGTGCACGAATTGTGAATCACACTTTTCACAACTCGTACCACTAACCAGCAAGTGCACTGGGTCGTCCAAGTAATACCTTATGTGAGTAAGGGTCGAATCCCACGGAGATTGTTGGTTTGAAACAATCTATGGTTATCTTGTAAATCTTAGTCAGGAGGTCAATTATAATTATCAGTTTGAATTGCGAAGAATAAAAGAGCATGAAATAGATACTTGTTCTGCAGTAATGGAGAATATGTTGGAGTTTTGGAGATGCTTTGTCTTCTGAATCTCTGCTTTCTCCCTGTCTTCTTCTTCACACACGCAAGGTTCCTCCTATGGCAAGCTGTGTGTTGGTGGATCACCGTTGTCAATGGCTACCATCCGTCCTCTCAGTGAAAAAGGTCCAGGTGTGCTGTCACCGCACGGCTAATCATATGTCGGTTGTCACTCATGCTGGAATAGGATCCATTGATCCTTTTGCGTCTGTCACTACGCCCAACACTCGCGAGTTTGAAGCTCGTCACAGTCATTCAATCCTTGAATCCTACTCGGAATACCACAGACAAGGTTTAGACTTTCCAGATTCTCAAGAATGCTGCTAATAGATTCTAGCTTATACCACGAAGATTCTGATTAAGGAATCTAAGAGATATTCATTCAATCGAAGGTAGAACGGAGGTGGTTGTCAGGCACGCGTTCATAGGTTGAGAATGGTGATGACTGTCACGGATCATCACATCCATCATATTGAAGTGCGAATGAACATCTTAGATAGAAACAAGCGTGTTTGAATAGAAAACAGAAATAGTTGCATTAATTCATCGAAACACAGCAGAGCTCCTCACCCCCAACAATGGAGTTTAGAGACTCATGCCGTCAAAGAGTACAAAGTTCATATCTAAAATGTCATGAGGTGCAAAATAAATCTCTAAAAGTTGTTTAAATACTAAACTAGTAACCTAGGTCTACAGAAAATGAATAAACTAAGATAATTGGTGCAGAAATCTACTTCTGGGGCCCACTTGGTGTGTGCTGGGGCTGAGACTTAAGCTTCTCACGTGCCTAAGCTGTTTCTGGAGTTGAACGCCAGGTTGTAACCTGTTTCTGGCGTTCAACTCCAATTTGTAACCTGTTTCTGGCGTTTGATACCAGACTGCAACATGGAACTGGCGTTGAACGCCAGTTTACGTCGTCTATCCTTGAGAAAAGTATGGACTATTATATATTGCTGGAAAGCCCTGGATGTCTATTTTCCAACACAATTGAGAGCGTGCCATTTGGACTCTTGTAGCTCCAGAAAATCTATTTCGAGTGCAGGGAGGTCAGAATCCAACAGCATCTGCAGTCCTTTTTCAGCCTGAATCAGATTTTTGCTCAGCTCCCTCAATTTCAGCCAGAAAATACCTGAAATTACAGAAAAATACACAAACTCATAGTAAAATCCAGAAATATGATTTTTATTTAAAAACTAATAAAAATATAATAAAAACTAACTAAATCATACTAAAAACATACTAAAAACTATGCCAAAAAGCGTATAAATTATCCGCTCATCACAACACCAAACTTAAATTGTTGCTTGTCCCCAAGCAACTAAAAACAAATTAGAATAAAAAGAAGAGAATATACAATGAATTCCAAAAACATCTATGAAGATCAGTCTTAATTAGATGAGCGGGGCTATTAGCTTTTTGCTTCTGAACAGTTTTGGCATCTCACTTTATCCTTTGAAGTTCAGAATGATTGGCATCTATAGGAACTTAGAACTCAGATAGTGTTATTGATTCTCCTAGTTCAGTATGTTGATTCTTGAACACAGCTACTTTATGAGTCTTGGCCGTGGCCCTAAGCACTCTGTTTTCCAGTATTACTACCGGATACGTACATACCACAGACACATAACTGGGTGAACCTTTTCAGATTGTGACTCAGCTTTGCTAAAGTCCCCAATTAGAGGTGTCCAGGGTTCTTAAGCACACTCTGTTTTTGCTTTGGACCTCGACTTTAACCGCTTAGTCTCAAGTTTTCACTTGACACCTTCACGCCACAAGCACATGGTTAGGGACAGCTTGGTTTAGCCGCTTAGGCCAGGATTTTATTCCTTTAGGCCCTCCTATCTACTGATACTCAAAGCCTTGGATCCTTTTTATTACCCTTGCCTTTTGGTTTTAAGGGCTATTGGCTTTTTTTTTTGCTCTTGCCTTTTAGTTTAAAGAGCTTTTGGCTTTTTCTGCATGCTTTTTCTTTTTCTTGCTTTCTTTTTTTTCGCATTTTTTTGCAAGCTTTGTTCTTCACTGCTTTTTCTTGCTTCAAGAATCATTTTTATAATTTTTCAGATTATCAAATAACATTTCTCCTTTTTCATCATTCTTTCAAGAGCCAATAATTTTAACATTCATAAACAACAAATTCAAAAGACATATGCACTGTTCAAGCATTCATTCAGAAAACAGAAAGTATTGCCACCACATCAAAATAATTAAACTATTTAAAATTTGAAATTCATGTACTTCTTTTTCTTTTTCAGAAAACAATTTTTTTTTAAGAAAGGTGATGGATTCATGGGACATTCATATCTTTAAGACATAGACACTTAGATACTAGAGATCATATAGTAAAGACACAATTATAAATAAAACATAAAGCATAATAAATGAAAAACAGGAAAATAAGAACAAGGAGATTAAGGAACGGGTCCACGTTAGTGAGGGTGGCGTCTTCCTCTTCTTGAAGAATCAATGGTGCTCTTGAGCTCCTCTATGTCTCTTCCTTGTCTTTGTTGCTCCTAGTAGTTTTGTGGAGGGAAGTGCATCCCTTGAGGCATTAGTGGTTATGGAAAAACAACAAAAAAAAGCAATGCTTTTTCCACACCAAACTTAGAAGGTTTGCTCGTCCCCGAGTAAAAGAAGAGAGAAAGTAATAGAAGAAGAAGAAAATGGAGGAGATGGGGGAAGAAGATGTATTCGGCTAAGTGGAAGAAGAGAGGGTTGTGGTGTGTGAAAATGAAGAAGGAAAGGTAGGGATCCTGTGGGGTCCACAGATCCTGAGGGGATCCTGTGGGGTCCACAGATCAAGTGGGGTCAAGGACTTAACATCCCTGCTCCAATTAGGCGTGTAAAACGCCCTTGTTGTGCAATCCTAGCGTTTAACGCCAGACTGCTGCCTGTTTCTGGCGTTAAACGCCCAAATGTAGCTTGTTTCTGGCATTTAACGCCAGGTAGATGCTTGTTTTTGGCGTTAAACGCCAGCTTGTACCTGTTTCTGGCATTAAACGCCAGACAGATGCTTGTCTCTGGCGTTTAAACGCCAGAATACTCCTCCTCCAGGGTGTGCTATTTTTGTTGCTGTTTTTCATTTTATTTTTTATTTTTCATTAGTTTTTGTGACTTCACATGATCATCAACCTTAAGAAGACATAAAATAGCAATAGAAAATAAATAGATATAATTAAATAACATTGGGTTGCCTCCCAACAAGCGCTTCTTTATTGTCTTTAGCTGGACCTTGCTGAGCTTTTAATCTAGCCTCAGCCTTGAGCACTCTTGCTCAACATTGCCTTCAAGATAGTGCTTGATTCTCTGTCCATTAACAATGAACTTATTATTAGAATCAATGTCTTGAAGCTCCACATAGCCATATGGTGACACACTTGTAATCACATATGGTCCCCTCCACCGGAATTTCAGTTTCCCGGGGAATAGCATGAGCCTAGAGTTAAACAGCAGAACCTTCTGTCCTGGTTCAAAGACTCTAGATGACAGCTTTCTGTCATACCACCTTTTTGCTTTCTCTTTGTAAAGCTTGGCATTTTCGAAAGCAGTGAGTCTGAATTCCTCTAGCTCATTCAGCTGGAGCAATCTTTTTTCTCTAGCTAATTTGGCATCAAAGTTTAGGAATCTGGTTGCCCAGTAGGCCTTATGTTTCAGTTCCATGGGCAGATGACAGGCCTTACCATCCACAAGCTGGTATGGAGAGGTCCCTATAGGAGTCTTGAATGCTGTTCTGTAAGCCCACAGAGCATCATCCAAGCTTCTTGCCCAATCCTTTCTACGGGTACTTACAGTCCGTTCCAGGATTCTTTTCAGTTCTCTGTTAGAAACTTCAGCTTGCCCATTTGTCTGTGGATGATATGGAGTTGCCACTTTGTGGCTAATTCCATACCGGACCATAGCAGAGTAAAGCTGTTTGTTGCAAAAGTGAGTGCCCCCATCACTAATTAGTGCTCTAGGGACACCAAACCTGCTGAAGATATGTTTCTGGAGGAACTTCAGCACTATCTTAGTATCATTAGTGGGTGTGGCAATGGCCTCTACCCATTTGGATACATAGTCGACTGCCACCAGAATATAAGTGTTTGAGTATGATGGTGGGAAAGACCCCATGAAGTCAATACCCCATACATCAAACAACTCAATCTCCAAGATCCCTTGCTGAGGCATGGCGCAACTGTGAGGCAGATTACCAGCTCTCTGGCAGCTGTCACAGTTACGCACAAATTCTCGGGAGTCTTTATAGAGAGTGGGCCAGTAGAAGCCACATTGGAGGACTTTTGTAGCTGTTCGCTCACCTCCGAAATGTCCTCCATATTGTGATTCATGACAATGCCATAGGATTTTCTGTGCTTCTTCTCTAGGCACACACCTATGGATTATTCCGTCTGCACATCTCTTAAAGAGATATGGTTCATCCCACAAGTAGTACTTTGCATCAGTGATTAATTTTTTCTTTTGTTTCCTGCTGTACTCTTTGGGTATGAACCTTGCAGCTTTATAGTTTGCAATGTCTGCAAACCATGGTGTTTCTTGAATGGCAAACAAATGCTCATCCGGAAAGATTTCAGAGATCTCAATAGAGGGAAAGGACGCCCCTTCTACTAGTTCTATCCGGGACAGATGATCAGCCACTTGGTTCTCTGTCCCTTTTTTGTCTCTTATTTCTATATCAAACTCTTGCAGAAGCAACACCCATCTTATGAGCCTGGGTTTTGAATCCTGCTTTGTGAGTAGATATTTAAGAGCAGCATGGTCAGTGTACACAATCACTTTTGATCCTACTAAGTATGATCTAAACTTGTCAATGGCATAAACCACTGCAAGCAATTCTTTTTCTGTGGTTGTGTAATTTTTCTGGGCATCATTTAAAACACGACTAGCATAATAAATGACATGCAGAAGCTTGTTATGCCTCTGTCCCAGTACTGCACCAATGGCATGGTCACTGGCATCACACATTAGTTCAAATGGTAATGTCCAGTCTGGTGCATAAATAACTGGTGCTGTGACCAGCTTAGCTTTCAGGGTTTTAAATGCCTGCAGACACTCTGTGTCAAATACAAAGGACGTGTCAGCAGCTAGCAGATTGCTCAGAGGTTTTGCGATTTTTGAAAAATCCTTTATAAACCTCCTATAGAATCCTGCATTCCCCAGAAAGCATCTGATTGCCTTAACATTGGTAGGTGGTGGTAATTTTTCAATTACTTCCACTTTAGCTTGATCCACCTCTATTCCCTTGTTTGAAATTTTATGCCCAAGGACAATTCCTTCAGTCACCATAAAGTGACATTTTTCCCAATTTAAAACCAGGTTGGTCTCTTGGCATCTTTTCAGAACAAGTGCTAAATGGTCAAGGCAGGAGCTGAATGAGTCTCCAAATACTGAAAAGTCATCCATGAAGACTTCCAGAAATTTCTCTACCATATCAGAGAAGATAGAAAGCATGCACCTCTGAAAGGTTGCAGGTGCATTGCACAGACCAAAAGGCATCCTTCTGTAGAAAAACACTCCAGAAGAACATGTGAATGCTGTTTTCTCTTGGTCCTGTGGGTCTACTGCAATCTGGTTGTAACCTGAATAGCCATCTAAAAAGCAGTAGTATTCA
>NC_029789.2:19504679-19507380 GCF_000816755.2 Arachis ipaensis
GTTGATGCTTGCCCCAAGATCACATAAAGCTGTCTTGGTGCAATTACCTTCTAATGTGCATGGTATCAGAAAGCTTCCAGGATCTTTAAGCTTTTCTGGAAAGCTTTTCAGAATGACTGCACTGCATTCTTCAGTGAGGAGAACTCTTTCAGTTTCTCTCCAATCCTTCTTATGACTCAAGATCTCTTTCATGAACTTGGCATAAGAAGGTATTTGCCCAAGTGCCTTTGCAAACGGAATCTTTATTTCAAGAGTCCTGAGATAATCTGCAAAGCGAGCAAATTGCTTATCTTGCTCCTCTTGGCGGAATTTTTGAGGATAAGGTATCTTGGATTTATATTCCTCAACCTTAGTTGCTGCAGGTTTATTTCCTACAGAGGTGGTTGGAGAAGCCTTTTTAGAGGGGTTGTTATCAGCACTTGTGTATGTCTGATCCCTCACTGGCATTTGAATGCCAGGGTTAGAAGCTGGAGTGACGTTGGACGCCAACTCCTCACCTGTTCCTGGCGTCTGAACGCCAGAACTGTGCTTCTTTTGGGCGTTCAACGCCACTTCTTTGCTTGTTTCTGGCGTTGAACGCCAGGAATGAGCTTGGTTTGGGCGTTCAACGCCAGCTTTCCACCCAATTTCTGGCGTTTGAACGCCAGAGTTATTCCTCTCTGGGCTCTTACTGTCCTCAGAGGGATTTTGGATAGCAGTTTGTTCTTTTCTTGGCTTCCTGCTGCCTTGAGGTGAGGTATTTAATGTTTTTCCACTTCTTAATTGAACTGCTTGGCACTCTTCTGTTATTTATTTTGATAACTGTTGTTCTGTTTGCTTCAACTGTACCTCCATATTTATATTAGCCATTCTTGTGTCTTGTAGTATCTCCTTGAATTCGGCCAGCTGTTTTGTTAGAAAGTCTAATTGCTGATTGAATTCAGTAATTTGTTCTGCAGGACTGATTTCAGCAGTTACTGTCTTAGCCTCTTCTTTCATGGAAGATTCACTATTTAGGTACAGATGCTGATTTCTGGCAACTGTATCAATAAGCTCTTGAGCCTCTTCAATTGTCTTTCTCATGTGTATAGATCCACCAGCTGAGTGATCTAGAGAAATTTGAGCTTTCTCCGTAAGTCCATAATAGAAGATGTCTAACTGCACCCATTCTGAAAATATTTCAGAGGGGCATTTTCTTAGCATCTCTCTGTATCTTTCCCAGGCATGATAAAGAGATTCATTACCTCCTTGTTTAAAACCGTAAAAAGTTTTGAAATTTGAAATAAGATAAGATAAGATTTTGAAAAAGATATGAATTTTTTTGAAAAAGATTTGAATTTTAAAATTTTTAAAACTAAGATAAGATAAAATTTTAAAATTCAAATCTGAATTTTTTAAAAAAATTTCGAAATATTTGCTTAAAAATAGTTAGAAAAGATTTTTTTTATTTTTGAATTTTATGATGAAAGAGAAAAACACACAAAAGACACACAACTTAAAATTTTTAGATCTAATGCTCCTTGCTTTCGAAAATTTTGGAGGAAAAACACCAAGGAACACCAAACTTAAAAATTTTAGGATCAAAACACAAGGAAGACTCAAGAACACTTTGAAGACTCACAAGAACACAAGAACATGAAGAAAGAACACCAAACTTAAAATTTTTAGAAAACCTCAATAAAATTTTCGAAAATTATAGAAAGATTAACAAGAAAACACCAAACTTAAAGTTTGGCACAAGATTTAATCAAAGAAAAATTATTTAAAAAAAAAATTTTAAAAAGAAGATACCAAGAACATAGACCAACGCTCTAGCCAATTGGGCTGTAAATGTAACACTTGTTTTGAAGAAGTATTTTTAATAACTAAGAATAAATTCTTTTTCGAAAACTAATGTTTTGAAAAGGCACAAGAAAAACAAGAAAAGAAACAGAACAAGAAAAACTAAAGATCAAACAAGAAAAATAAACAAGAACAACTTGAAGATCCAGGAAAAACAAAGAACACAAATTCAAAAATTTAAAGGAAAATATAAAATATGCAATTGACACCAAACTTAAAATATGAAACTAAACTCAAACAGAAAAATTCAATTATTAGTAAAAGAAAAATAAAATTTCGAAAAAAATTTTGAAAAAGAAAATAAGGATTCTAAAATTCTAACAAGAACAATAATAAAAGACTCAAAGACAAATTATAGATTAATAAAGAAAAATAAAAATTTTTGAAAGATTTTTTTTAAAAGAAAGTAAAAGACTCTGACCCAAAAGACAAAATTTTCCTAATCTAAGCAACAGGATGAACCGTCAGTTGTTCAAACTCAACAATCCCTGGCAACGGTGCCAAAAACTTGGTGCACGAATTGTGAATCACACTTTTCACAACTCGTACCACTAACCAGCAAGTGCACTGGGTCGTCCAAGTAATACCTTATGTGAGTAAGGGTCGAATCCCACGGAGATTGTTGGTTTGAAGCAATCTATGGTTATCTTGTAAATCTTAGTCAGGAGGTCAATTATAATTATCAGTTTGAATTGCGAAGAATAAAAGAGCATGAAATAGATACTTGTTCTGCAGTAATGGAGAATATGTTGGAGTTTTGGAGATGCTTTGTCTTCTGAATCTCTGCTTTCTCCCTGTCTTCTTCTTCACACACGCAAGGTTCCTCCTATGGCAAGCTGTGTGTTGGTGGATCACCGTTGTCAATGGCTACCATCCATCC
>NC_029789.2:19507394-19508440 GCF_000816755.2 Arachis ipaensis
CCCCAACAATGGAGTTTAGAGACTCATGCCGTCAAAGAGTACAAAGTTCAGATCTAAAATGTCATGAGGTGCAAACTAAATCTCTAAAAGTTGTTTAAATACTAAACTAGTAACCTAGGTCTACAGAAAATGAATAAACTAAGATAATTGGTGCAGAAATCCACTTCTGGGGCCCACTTGGTGTGTGCTGGGGCTGAGACTTAAGCTTCTCACGTGCCTAAGCTGTTTCTGGAGTTGAACGCCAGGTTGTAACCTGTTTCTGGCGTTCAACTCCAATTTGTAACCTGTTTCTGGCGTTTGACACCAGACTGCAACATGGAACTGGCGTTGAACGCCAGTTTACGTCGTCTATCCTTGAGCAAAGTATGGACTATTATATATTGCTGGAAAGCCCTGGATGTCTACTTTCCAACGCAATTGAGAGCGTGCCATTTGGACTCTTGTAGCTCCAGAAAATCTATTTCGAGTGCAGGGAGGTCAGAATCCAACAACATCTGCAGTCCTTTTTCAGCCTGAATCAGATTTTTGCTCAGCTCCCTTAATTTCAGCCAGAAAATACCTGAAATTACAGAAAAACACACAAACTCATAGTCAAGTCCAGAAATGTGATTTTTATTTAAAAACTAATAAAAATATAATAAAAACTAACTAAATCATACTAAAAACATACTAAAAATAATGCCAAAAAGCGTATAAATTATCTGCTCATCAATGTCCTACATAGATAATGACCATTTGAAGGAATTGTTTATCGTCTATACAGTTATCAAAATGACATTGCAGAAAAATGTAACCATTTGACTATGACATTGTTTTGATGATTATATAGGAATTAAACAGTCTCAATCAAATGGTTATCATACACGCAAGACTGATAACGACCAAGTCATACAAATTACATCACACGTAACTATTTTTTACTATTTTTTGCTGGAAGTTCTCACAGAAAACTCATGCGTCTCATAAAAAAGAATAATAAAAACAAATTATGATTTTCCAATTGTTAAAGTACAAGTAGTTTAAATAAAAAAATAGAAGTTGAAAAG
>NC_029789.2:19508650-19516829 GCF_000816755.2 Arachis ipaensis
AAGAATTTTATTAAAAAAAAATGTTTTTTAATGTTATCATTTTCATCTAATGATAGCAATATCATCTTAAAAATTAGGTGTTTTCAATTTTATCCTTACTTAGCTTCAATGTTTTTTTTTGTGACACTTTGCTTTAATGATTTGTTAACTTGTAGAGCAATATATATAATCATTGCAGAATTAACTATTTATACCCAAAATGTTATTTCATAATTTATTAATAAGAGGAAATTTTCATTCAACATAATAATACAATTCTTTTCTAAATTTATATAATTTTAATAATCATTCGATATGCGTGTCAAACCTAAAAATAAAAATGGTAATGATTGGGGTACCAATTTGCATATACAAATCACATTTTTTAATTAGAAATATGGAATTGTGCAACTCTAATCAGCTTGATAACTGAGATTAGACTCGACTTTCTCTGGATTTATGTGCGAGCGTACATATACCATCTTTTTCTCCTATACTCTTTATTCCATTATATTTTGTTAACACTTAACACTTAACAGATTATTAGTTATGGGATATGTTAGGTAATTAATGATTTTTTTAAACAATATAAACAATCACTAATTAAATAAAAATACAGTACACCTAAATTATTCACCTAAATCTTAATATTAGAATAACTATTCATACACTTAGTAAAATGAATATCTGATATATTTATTGTTCACATTATTTAGTATTTTTATTGTTTACCTATACTTTTTCATTAATTATTAGTTAAATTAAGGTTGGTTTTCCAGCAAAATGTAACTATATATTACACATTTTACTATTCAAATTTAAGGATTTAAATCACAATTTAAGTTGTGAAAATAAAAAAAATTGGCTATAACGACTAATATAACAACAATAATGGTGTAAAAAGTCTGTTGTGATAATACAATAATAATATATATAACATAATTCTACTTCTATTATTGAATCATGTAAAAATTTTATATTCTATATGTAGTTCAATTGGTTATATTTAAAATTAGTATAAATGATACAGTTAATCAGACAAATCGTTCTTTAATAAAGAGAACATATATAAAGCATAATTTTTGGGATTCCTAATGCTGATTATTTGTTGAAATACTTTGATTTCATTCGTAAAGTGATTTTAAGAATTGATAAATCCCAAATTAATAAGAACATAAACTTTGAAGGGCAATTACTAGTGTTTAAGGAAAACAAGGGTCAATTCTGAGATCTCTGGTATAGTGCAGAAGAATCGTTATTCGTTAATGCATGTGGTTTGGCGATACACGGGTGCATTAATGTCTCTTTCTTTCTGGTCTCAATAGATTGGACCTTGTCGTATTAAATTCAAATGGTTTCAAATATGAAATACATCAATTTGGACAAAGACCATGAGATATTTGCCAATTATCATGCTTTACACTATCAATAGTTATATAATATATAATATCTTAAAAGCTCTTTAAATATCTTTTCAAACCATATCCCTTAGCTTAGAGGAATAGATTTTTTCCGCATACGATAACTCGAAAATTCGAGTTTTGTAAAACGATGTTCGCCGGTTATTAATGACTCAACACCAGACAAGGACGTACATTGGGAGGTTGATATGAAAAGTTGAAAACCCTCTCCTAAGAGAGAGAAAGAATTATTATTTTTAAGAAAGTCTAACAGACCAATAACTTTATTAAATTCTGATCAATATGTAATTAGTAAAAAAAATGAGTAATTTCACACCATTAAAAACATTATTAATGACTATTTGATGGCTACAAATCACAAAAATTATTGGCTCCTTAACATTCTTCTTATTTTTATGATAATTTTTATCTTATGTATATCTCAATTCTTAAAATAATTAAGCTCTATTTTTTTTATTTGAGAACGAAATATACTTTTATGTTCTAAAAAATATTCTGTAATATGTAAAAAATATTCTGACGCTTAAATTAATTTATTAGTATTTTGTCAAAGATTTTTTAAAAATAAAATTCAAGATATATTTTGTATAGTTTAGTAAAATAATTTATGAGTATAAAAAAAATTATGAGTTATTTTATTTTTTATTAAATTATAGCATTAAAATGATTATTTTATTCAAAGTATATCTTAAATTTAACCGAATTATAACAGCCAACGATAAGAAGTGAATTAAAAGATGTGCAGCAGCTAGCCAGCATATGCAGGGCAGGAGCACATGATTATTTGCTAATTTCATTAGAGTCAGTGTTGCAAATAATAGCCAGGGATGTTGGGTCGTTAATAAGGACATAGCTGGTAGTTTTAAATCTAATTGAAGCCTCAAGTTAATTGAAGTGAGGTCAATTTAAAGATCGGAAATTGCAGTTGTCGTACATATAAAGGGGGAAGGGGAATTGGGGGTTCCACATGACATGATCTGCATATATATCTCATCCTCACAGTCTCATACTGAGACATTGTCACATGCCTTCATTTGCCAAACGGTGTGCCATCTACCATTAAATCTTGTAAATGGCCCCAGTTTGCTTAGGTAACAATTATTTCCTAAAATCACAGGCCTCGATTGCTTCTTTATGTTTTTCTGTTTTCTTGTGGATCTATGGTTTGACTTTTAAGTGGTTGCCATTCATTTGCCTTTGTGGGTTGCACCATCCACCACCACCAACCCTCTTTCAGGATTCTTTACCAATGTCACTCGTCATTATTAATCCATTTTTTTATATATAGAGAAGGAAGATTGTTAGTGTGATTAACGTAGTTATTTATTTAGTTCTAGTCTATTTCTTGCTGTAAGAGAAAAGAGAAATTACCTTGAATGTTTTTTTATTGGTCAGGAATTACCTTGAATGTTATTGAACACATTTTTTATTTTTTGGTATTAGTGAACACATAATTGAAAATTTGAAATGCATGAGATTTAGATGCTCAAAGAAATAATAAGCTTATCCATGTGCAACAAACATTCTTTTTGGGTCCAGTCTTTGCTTCTTCCAAAAAGCTATTGCTTGAATGCAGAAGCCCAAGGACTTTTCTCTTTTCCCCCATTTTGTTAAAGCTTAAAACAGGCCCAATTTCACTGTAAAGGCAGGTCCATTGACAATTCACGCATGTCTTTTCTTAGGGCCCAATTGACACAATGAATGAACTGGCTAGCCTCTTCACCATGATTCGATGAAGGGTGAAGATGGACGGAGAAAATGAAAAATTGAAAAGAAATTATTGAGCTATAAAGTAATTAATAATTTAACCAAAGGCAAAGTATTATTTTCGTATCTGACTTTTGGGATAAGTCTTAATTTGATCTATAATATTTTAAATATTTTATTTTAGTTTCAAAAAATTTTAAAGGTTCTATTTCATTTTTAAAAATTCTGAACGAATTTAATATTATCTTAGCGTTAAATTTGATATGAATAATTAGTATATTAAAAAATCAATAATATTTTATTTTAGTATGTAAGTAAAAATGACACACCAACAATTACAATTTTTTTTAATTATAGAGTGCTGATGATTGATTACTAGCATTTGAATTTTTTTTTTTACAAAAATGAGATTAAGAAGAGAATGTGTTATAAAAAGATTTTTATTATGCTTTTCTAACACGCAGAATAAGATATGATTTAACAATAATGTTGTTAACGTTCACATCACTTATTTCATTAATTATTCGTATTAAATTTAATAATAGAACAACATTAAATATTTGAATCTATTTAAAATATTAAAGACTAAATTAGAATTTAATTTAAATGTTGATAATTAAAATAATATTTTATTTTTTGACTAATTTAGATAATAGAAGTAGAATTAATTTTTTTCAAATATTAGTATTAAAAATTGAATTAAATTAAATATTATAATAATTTTAAAATTTTTGACAAATGTTAAGATGGAAAATATTTTTTATCCTTTTTTATTTTTTTTCCATTTTTCTTCTTCTCTTATTTTACCAAAAAGAGAGAAACAAAATTGTTACTGTATATTTGTTGGGACATCTCACATCAGTAGCATTTTTATTTTTCTTGTATTAACAAGTTTCTTATGGGTCCACAGCGGGTTGGGCCAAGAACGCTCCATCCCCACCCTGCCCCGCTTCTCTGTAATCTTCTTTATTTGCCCCTTTGACTTTTGGTGCGTTTTAGTTGAAGCCCACTGACATGTCAGCTACCACACTTCATTCCTGTTATAGAACTCATCATCATCATCCACCACTACACACTAGAATTTCAACCAGAATCAGATATTGTTCCTTCGTTATTAATGTATTTCTTTTAATTTGAGTGTGAAGCAAGGAAAAAGCAAAGAAGAATATAAATAGACCAAAAAGGACATGCGGTGTGCAGCTACTAGCTGCTAGTAGGTGTAACTAAGACGACGAATTTAGGTAAGGAAACATTAAAAAAAGAATACACGATGATGTAAATAATATGGATAGGTAGAGCAGAGCAATCTGAAATCCGAATACACCACACTTGGTTCATAAAATTCTAATCCAATCATATTCCTACGTTCATGATCCACAGGCCAACCAGGCCCACCCAACTTTACCACTGGGCTCACACTTTCTTTCAAGTTTCAACCTCAGCTGCCTCCACGCGCATTTTAGTGGCAACCTTTCTCTACTATAATCTTCTTCACCGGGCGGAAGCGCAAGTTAGTCGATCCCTTTAAACCAAGCTTAAACTGCCAAACGTGACAGCTTATAACTGAAAATGAAAATCATACATACTTTCTTGTAATACCTGAAATACCCCTACGATCTGGTTCCCTATTCAAAATCCCAAATTCATCTTGGATCACCCTCTTGTCTCTCTCTCTCTCTCTCTCTCTCTGGCACCTCATTTCTGCGGAGTGTTGTGTGTCACAGAGAGAGGGGTTCTTTGTTGTTGGCGCTTCTTCCTCTCCTCTCGTTGTTTCTCATGGAGCTTCAAGGTCCCTCAGATCAGTGCCATCCCGAGAGGAAAGGTCAGAAGAGGAAGCTCGAGGACGAGTTCGAAGAAGACCACCACCAGATCTCCACTCCTCCTACCGGCGACGCCCGCGACGCCATCCTTGCCGACGTCCAGGAGCAGGTTTCCATCCTCAACTCTACTTTCTCATGGAAGGAGTCAGATCGAGCCGCCGCCAAGCGCGCCACTCACGCGCTCGCCGATCTTGCCAAAAACGGTAAATCCTCCGTTCCTCTTCCTCGATCTCCTAGCGTGTTGCTCCCTTCGTTTCGGTTTTTGGCGAATTCGGTCGTGCATGTCTCTCGGTGTAAATCCTTCGGTGGTTGTGTCTTGCAGAGGAAGTGGTAAACGTGATTGTCGAAGGAGGAGCTATTCCGGCTTTGGTTCAGCACCTCCAAGCTCCCCTCGTGACGGAAGAAGACCTCGTTCAGAAGCTGTTGCCGTTTGAGCATGAGGTCGAGAAAGGGAGTGCTTTTGCACTTGGACTTCTTGCCGTCAAGGTAACTTCTACTCCCCCCTCCCCTAATATTAATTATTGTTTAGGAATTATTACATTAGAACTCATTTGTGCCGTGGATTTTGCACTCTGAGGTGTATCTGATGTTTGATATGATTCTGCAGAAGTGCAAATTAAGATTATGGTTATGCTTCGATAACTAACACTTACTAGATAATATATTCCTGTAATAAATTACCAGAAACGTTAGTTTATTTAAATTCTCTCACTCAGTGTTAATTTTAAAATGTTATATTTCTGTTTCTTGGGAACACTAGGAAAATAATAACCCAAATTATCTTATTTAACTTAATATTTATAATTTTTTTTTTATAATTTTATGTAATTAAGTCCAGTAATAATTAAGAAATGCAAAATAAATTAAGCAGTAATTAAGAAATGCAAATAAGATAACTTTAAGCTGTTTCGGGCTGATGTTATTGTAATTTCTAATATATAAGTAGATTAATAGAAGATTTATTTTACGTTAAATTATCTTACTCGTCGTTAATTATGTATTTCATTTAAAAATGTTATTGTTCCATTAAGGCTAGTTGTATTGTTTTTTGTAAAGCTTTGTGGAAGCCTCGAAGATGTCGCATGTTTCCTAAACTTCCTTTTTTTTTTTCCTTTGCTTGAAAATGCCTTCCCTTCTACAGCCTGAACATCAACAGCTCATTGTTGACAATGGTGCCTTAAAACACCTTGTTGATCTACTAAAGAGGCATAAGAATGGTTTAACATCTCGTGCCATTAATAGTCTCATTCGTAGGGCTGCAGACGCTATCACTAATCTTGCTCATGAGAACAGCTGCATTAAAACCCGAGTCAGGTTTGCTTCCTTATGGACTGTAATACATTTAATTTGGTTTGGAGTGATTATGTGTCATGATTACCTGGAATTGTTATGCAGGATGGAAGGTGGAATTCCGCCTCTTGTTCATTTGCTTGAATTTGCAGATACAAAGGTGCAGAGAGCAGCTGCTGGTGCATTGCGAACCCTTGCTTTTAAAAATGATGAAAATAAAAATCAGGTTGGTATTCTATGCTGAAAGTCGGGAATTTTGATTGACTGAAATGTCAGCTGAATAAGTAACAGAACCTTATGACAGATTGTTGAATGCAATGCTCTACCAACTCTGATTCTAATGCTTCGTGCTGAAGATGCAGCTATTCATTATGAAGCGGTATTGCCAGTGCAACCATAATTGCTAGATTTTGAAAAAATTTTGCGCAATGTTGGCATTGACACTTCACTTACTGGTCGCATGCAATGAATTTTATTGTATTACAGGTTGGTGTGATTGGAAATCTGGTCCATTCCTCCCCCAATATCAAGAAAGAAGTTCTTCTTGCTGGGGCTTTGCAACCTGTTATTGGATTGCTTAGGTATATTCTCAGCTTGGACCCTGGCAAGCTACTATTGCCCCCCTCCCCCTATCTTCTACTTGTTTTGATATTTATAGGACATATTGTTGAAAAGAATGTCCTTCTATTAATAAATACACTCTAATATTCATTTTATATTAACAGTTCTTGTTGCTCCGAGAGTCAGAGGGAAGCTGCCTTGTTGCTTGGACAGTTTGCTGCAACTGATTCAGATTGCAAGGTAAACAAAATATTAAGTGCACTATATGCATGTGTCCTTTCCTAAGGATGATAAAACTGAAGGTAGAAAGGGCAGCAAACCTAACACCTTTTATGCTTATTGACTGGATAGTGGAGAGGATATGCTTTATTGACTGGATAGTGGAGAGGATTACAAAAGATTGGAATTATGAACTTATTTGTTTGAGTTTCTTTGTATTACTTAATTCTTTGTTAAATAAGGATTCAGTTTTTCTCATTTTATTTGATAGGATACATGTTATCCTGTGTGTTCAATGCATCAGATAATATATCTCCATTCTTAATTCCTACCCTCTTTTTAACTTGAATTTTGTAGGTTCACATTGTACAGAGGGGTGCTGTTCGACCTCTGATAGAGATGCTCCATTCCCCTGATGTGCAGCTCAGAGAAATGTCTGCTTTTGCATTGGGGAGATTGGCCCAGGTTATTTTCCCTCTTTGTACCATGTGATAGTAAACTTGTTCAAGTTGTAAAGTCACCCACATATGAACGGAAACTTTTTCTCCCTTTTATATTCTGTGTTTGTCTCGTTATAATATAGTTTCTGAACATATCTTGTATTAGTTTTTAATTTTTAGTGGCCTTAAATTTAATTGTGTAATATTAAATATTGAATCTTTTTAAATACGAGTGTTTTACTCTATATCTACATGTGAATGATTGATTTTTTCCAGCACCATAACATTTCTTTGCATTGAAAATGTTTAATATTAAATTTCAGGACACACATAACCAAGCTGGTATTGCTCACAACGGTGGCTTAGTCCCTTTGCTGAAGCTCCTTGATTCGAAGAATGGGTCTTTGCAACATAATGCAGCCTTTGCTCTTTATGGCCTTGCAGATAATGAGGTGAGATATAGATGTAAAATTTCAAATAATTAAGATATAGAAGTAATAAATATAGGAAATAATAATTAAGATATATGAATGTTTTCACTTGCATTAGAAAACTTAGTTATTTAAGCTAATGTTTATTAACTATTTTTTTGTTCTTTTGTTATTCTATTTTGTTCATAGGATAATGTGTCAGATTTTATTAGGGTAGGCGGAATTCAGAGATTGCAGGATGGAGAATTCATTGTTCAAGTAAGTTTGCCTCTGTAATGCCTGGACATTAGCTTTGATATC
Source organism: Arachis ipaensis (assembly GCF_000816755.2). Taxonomy (NCBI): domain Eukaryota; kingdom Viridiplantae; phylum Streptophyta; class Magnoliopsida; order Fabales; family Fabaceae; genus Arachis; species Arachis ipaensis. Next base: position 19,516,819 of record NC_029789.2, read on the forward strand.
AAGTTATCGCC
>NC_029789.2:19517897-19537611 GCF_000816755.2 Arachis ipaensis
GTACAAATCAAATATGCCACCTGATTGCATATGACTTATAAATTCTTCATACTGGAAAATAGAAGGTTGATCATGGACATGTAACATATGTTGATCTATGTGGGATTGGTTTCTATTGCAGGCAACTAAAGATTGTGTTGCAAAGACATTGAAAAGATTGGAAGAGAAGATACATGGCCGTGTAAGCAAAACTTCGCTTAGACAGGATAATTTAAAAAGTTTTTGGTAGTAATTAACATGGAAATGACGAGTGCTACTACTGAATCAAATTGTCAGAACCTCAAGTTCTATACAATTACCGAGCCTTATCCCATGTTTTATATTTCATTGCAATTTCTAATCAGTTATGTTCATCTGTGTAGGTGTTGAACCATTTGCTATATCTGATGCGAGTTTCAGAGAAGGCCTTCCAGAGAAGAGTGGCTTTGGCTCTTGCTCATCTTTGTGCAGCAGAGGATCAGAAAAAAATATTTATCGATCACCATGGTATGTTTCTGTTAAGTATCTAAGGAAAGTGGGAAACCACACCTTAAAAGCTAGCTGATAAAGGGGAAGAACCACTCTCCTTATATATAACATCAAGCATCCCATACACCCGATGTGCGACTTTGGGCACCCCATGATACCCAAGTCCCTAACAGTTTCATCTCAGTCATATCTTTTACAGAAGTTTGATATATATTATTAGTTGTATAGACTCCATTTGGTGGGTCCATCATTTCTTGTTATTGATGCTGAGTATATGTGCTGTAGGTCTTGAGTTGCTTATTGGGCTGCTTGGTTCATCCAGCCCTAAGCAGCAACTAGAGGGGGCTGTTGCTTTGTTTAAGGTGGCTAACAAAGCTATGACTCTGTCTCCTGTTGATGCTGCTCCTCCTTCTCCAACACCCCAGGTAGTCTTATATAGAAGTCATTTTCCTCAGTCTTTGTAATCGGCGCTGCTTAGAGTTACAGAATTTTATTTTATTTTTTCTAGTATTTTCATATAATCTCAACAGGCTGCTTGCATTTGATTATTTTGGTTCTAAACTTTATTTCCGTTTGTTTTTTATTGAGGATAGATGGTATTGATTAGATTCAACTTGAGGTTGAAATTTTTAATACATGTATTTTTGTGTTGGGCATGTGAACTTTTGATATTTATTCTGTATAAAGATGATTTGAATACCTTAGCGATGGGGTCTAGTTATAACTTAGAACCTTGGTCCACATCTACTGCCTCTATTTCTTGTCTAAATAATCTAGAATAAGATGCTTCTAGAAGTTAGAATCTGAGATCATATACTTTTCTTCCTTTTGCAGGTCTATTTAGGAGAGCAATATGTCAACAATTCTACCTTGTCCGATGTAACATTTTTGGTTGAAGGTTGATTCTTTTCATCCATGCTGCATCTTTCTTGAAACTATTGCTTGAAAAATAACTTGATGGAATGTGGTGCTGTAGATTCATTGGTATTTGTAGTTAACTGCTACTTTCATACTTAACTGCAGGCAAACGGTTTTTTGCTCACAGAATCTGCCTGCTTGCATCTTCAGATGCATTTCGTGCAATGTTTGATGGTGGTTACAGGGTGAGCTTATATTGATCTCTACTAGCAAGCCATGTATCTTATCCTTCCCCAACTCTGGACAATACTCCCAAGATATAAAGAAACCAAAAGCATGCGCTCTCTCTCCTCAGTATTACAAATTTTTTTGTCCAAGAAAAGAAAACACTGTTATTGACCCACATGATTTTCATGAGACTTTATTCTCATATTAAAATTAGTTGAAAACTTTAGCTGGAGATTTGGCTAAGCTTATTTTTTTAGCAGGAAGTTACAGATTTACGTACATGACATGCAAATGTTTTATTCATGGCAGGAGAAGGATGCAAGAGACATTGAGATTCCAAATATTAGATGGGAGGTCTTTGAACTGATGATGAGGTCAAATATGTGCTTTGCTCTGTGTTTTATGGTCATGATGTGTTCTATTGAAAAATTAAATCTTAATTGTTTAATCTTGGTCCAGATTTATATATACTGGGTCAGTTGATGTCACTCTTGATATTGCCCAAGATCTACTCCGAGCGGCTGATCAGTATCTTTTAGAGGGACTTAAGAGACATTGTGAATACACCATTGCACAGGTCAGATTTGATATCTATAATTGGATTTGTTGCACACACACATCTAGTTGTATTGCACTATAACTTAACCAATATTCCACTGGAAGGTAGGTCTCTCTTGACTTTTGTTTTTTTGTCCCAGGATATATCACTAGAGAACGTGTCAAGTATGTACGAACTTTCAGAAGCTTTTAATGCTATATCATTAAGGCACGCATGCATCCTTTTTATCCTGGAGCAATTTGATAAACTGAGTGCAAGGCCAGGGTATCTACCTAACTCCTTCCAATCCTTTGCTCTCTTTTTTTTCCCCCCTAGGTATTCCTTCCTCTTAGTGGTTGACACTTACCATAAACCAATAGATAGGGTTAATCTGGATTAAACATATAGATGTTAAGAATCATGTTTGAGACTTCTAGGTTCTATGGCTACTATGTTGCGAGTTTGTTAAATATATTAGTTTTCTTCTTGACTTGTGTTTAGGTAGGATTTGACAGTAAAACTAGAACTTCTGTTGAAATAAGCTGGATAAGTGTTGGCCGGTCAATTATAGCAATGGGTGTCTGGAAACTAGTTGCTGACTTGCTGTCAAATTCTCTCTATAAAAGTTGGAAAAATTGCTGCCATATATATATATATATATATACTTTATTGATCTATTAACTACTACCTTGTATCTTGGAGCTTTATTTCAAGGTTGTATATATTATGTTTTGGATATTCATTGATATTCACATTTACTATCGCATTCCATATGCCATAATTCTTGAGATTCTTAAATTTCTGTTTGCACCAACTATTTGCAGACACACACTTCTGATTCAGCGGATAACTCCAGAGATCCGGAATTACTTTGTTAAAGCTCTTACCAAGGCCAATTCCAACACCCAGCTGTAGTATGTGTTGTTCTACTATTGACATCTAACCGATTGTAATGTACAGAATGTGGTAGATGTTCTTCTTTTCGTTGAAACCAGCAAAAGAGGTCTCCCATTTTCGTTGCAGCATTGCTTAGAGAAATGTCTAACACGGCCATGCATGTTCGTTTCTGATGTAGTGTAAGTCCCTGTTGGTTGTAACGTCATTGTCATAGATGTAGCAGATATGACCTTCACGAACATTGTTTTTTCTCATGCAATATTGTGATGGTTATGGCTTCATAGTTCTCTTTCCCGATTGATTTTGCATTACGATTGTTATGATTGTAGGTTGGCCCAAGCACTTGATGTATATATAGCATTTAGTTAGTTGTCTGCAAGAGGTTGTCTGGGTGGATAATTTACATCGTGCGAAGTCATTAAATCTTGTCTTCGTACTTGGATATGTTGTATATGTTGCAAATACTGTTAGAAGATAGACAGAGAGAGAGAGAGAAAAGATTAATTGCTTGGAATGGAAGCAACAAGCTTAGCTTTTGATCATGGAGCTTTCAACTATATACAACAAACTGTTATAACTAACGCTGCATCCTAACAGTAACAGAAAACTAACTTCTTATCTTAACTGGTTGAGTTAGTCCCTTTATACATCAACCAAATAAATGCAATTAAGTGAATCATTAAGCTAATATCTAATAAATACTTCTTTGTAAGGGCTAGATTACAATACATGTTAAATGCTTGTACCAGGGCATGCTATTTTTTTTTGGTCAGATATTACCAGGGCATGTTAAGTGTTTCTGAAATCGGTCTGCCTTTTTTATTTCATCATGATGCTTGACGATAATAAGCTTCTTTTTTTTTTGGACAGGGCTTGACGATAATAAGCTAACCCTTTAAAAAACTAGCATGAATCTAATATCTGGTTGGAATTCCTATGATCCACGGGCGTTGCCCACAGTGATTTGGTTTCAGCGATAAAAAAAAATGCTTGCCAAGTGGCAACAACATATTTTAATTCTAAGAATAGAATAATTCAAAATTATTTTATTTATTTATTTATTGTCCCTCAAATTTTAAGACACGAGACACATGGATATATGAATTTTAAAATCTTATAAAATACGGGGACACGACATATATATATAAAATAGAGTAAATAGTTATTTCTGACTATGAAAGATGTGAATGCTGACAAGATTGACCATGAAAAATTAAAACAAAAGTTATACTCGTATAAGATAAGTTCTATTTGACAAAAATAACCAATAATTAATTTTTTGTTAATAATTCTGTAAATACCCATTTTCTTTCCTCTCCCTTTCTCATCTTTCTTCCATAATCACCATCACTTCCACTGCAAAATTCATTGTCCTACTAGATATACACACCATTAACAATCCATGGAATTGGAGAGCAAGAAGTGGAAAAATACACTACAAGAAAAAACGTTGAATACCATCGGGTTTAGCGTTGGCTTTATCGGTGGATTTACCGATGGTTTAGGTGTCAAATTCGTCAGGTCAAATCATTACCGGTAGATTTTCTTTTCCGACGGTAAATTCACCTGTAATAATCGGAGAAAAAATGGAAAAAATAGGCGTGAAATTTAGCATGGAATTTGCTGGCAGAAAAATTAGCCGGTAAACCCAATTAGTGGAAAGCTGCATTTTGGTGACTCGCAATACACTACCGTCGAATTTACTGCTTGCCCTAAATTCAAAACGCAAACCTTCTCCCTCATTTTCGAAACTCTCTCTCTCTCTCTCTCTCTCTAACCTTCTCCTCTCTCTTTCTCTCTTCTCTCTCTACCTTTGGCAGCCCTTCTGCCCACCCTCTGCCAGTGCCGGCCATCTGCATTCTTCTTCAAAGACTTCATGGACTTGCCTTGATCTTGTTTTGTTGCCTGAAATGGAGCTTCTCCCTCTGTCTTTGCGGTCGTTGGTACCGCTGCTGCTGCTGCATCTTCTATCGCCTGAGCTGCGTCTCTCCCCCCTCTTCTAGGTAGGTTGCCCTCATCCCTCTCCCTATTCTATTATCGGTTTTACTTCATTTTAAATAAGAAAAATCTAACCCCTTTTTAAATCCTAATCCTAACCCCGTTTTTACTTTTTTCAGTTGGCTTTATTTTATTAATGCGTGTTTATGTTTTTTTCCTTATTATTATCATAATAAATTTCATTTTAGTGTTCTTATTCATTGACATGAATCTAAGTAAGCTATTTGTGTGCTGTGGCTTTTTGGGCAGTTCATTATTCTAATATTAATGTTGCTGTTGGGTTGCTTAGATAGGATATTTTTTTGTCATTTTGTTAACTATTTGCTTATTTGATTATTCTAATTTAGTTGTGTTAAGTTCTTTTGATCTATTTCTAAATTTGTATAGGTATCGTTGAATTGAATATTGAACCATATGTTAAAGATGAGGATACTGGTGAGTTGTAATATGTTCAGGTAAATGGTATGTAATAATACTGAATATGTTAGTTTTTTTAGTTCAATTGCCAATTGAAATTTTGGATATGGAAAGATATATGAATGGTTCTTTGTTGCTATTGAATTATGTTATTTATGTGAAAAAAGTTGAATTGATATTATTTTGCTGACGGAGTTAAATAAATTGTTGATAATTTATTTTTATTCATACTGTTTCAGGAAATGTTCATGTTATTTTAGTTTGGAATTCAAGAAATAAAAATTCACCTAATTCAGATAAATGTGAGCTTGTTTCTTTCTTTTTTTTAAATGACATAAGTTAATGTTGTTGCTATAATAATTAACATTGAACATTAATTTATTCCACATTTGTATGTGGTCACCATTGGATCTTGAAACACTACTTGATTAGTGACTCCTTCATTTGCAGAAGAACAATTGCCTATGAATAATAATATAATATCACAAAGTTAGTAAATTAGATATAGAAAAATAATTAAATAAAAAATTATATATTCATGATGCTTTATTTTAATCCTCCTGCATATAGTTCATACTATTACTTACTAGAGAGTGAGTTAAGGAGAGAAATGAAGCTTTATTTGGTTGGAAAGAAATAAAATAGAAGTTCTTTCTTTTCTTTTTAATATTAGAATATAAATGTGATTTAGTGCTGTTGTTTGGTGTTAAGATTGCAAAAAAAAAATGTTATCATCTAAGGAAGTCTTACCATTTAATTTTTTTTAAAAAATTTTAAATTTAAGTTTACTGTCGAATTTACCGAAGATTAATCCGACAGTAATAAGCTCAAGAATTTCGCCAAATGAAAATTTATATCCGTCGATAAATTCACTGGTAATTAGCGGGCGGACGAAAAAATTCGCCAGTAAATAATTACTAACGAGGTCTATACCGTCAGATTTTCTTAGTAAATCTACCAGTAAATCCGATGATATTCAATATTTTTTTGTAGTGATAATACTAATAACAATTCCTTTTCTTTTAGGACTCTAGAACAAAAGCAACAAATACATATCGGTGATCAATAATCATCCAAAATCAAATACAACGAAAATCTCCATGGAAGTTCAAGGCATCTATTTCCGATTTGTTACCACTTATTGAGTCATCATACCAACGAGCTTCTCCATAATTCTTTATCATCAACATTATATCATTTACTAGTGACTAGTATTATAAAGATTCAACAAGAAGTTCATTGAAATTTACACATTACATCAAACCCTAGAAGTACCATTCAACCAATTACAAAATCAGGCTAGAACCTAATAATAGCAACATGAACAAGCTCAAGTCACTTAATATCGCACGATCCTTGAGAACTCATGATTGATCTTTAGCTCAAGTCACCAATTATAGAAGGCGATTTGAGGTACCAAAATCCCAAATATTGTGTTCGAAACAAGAAACCTAGAAACACGAATCTTGCATCTCCCTTTCTCTTCTCTCCCTCACTCTCCTTCCCAATGCTACCGCCTTCGCTGTCCATTGCTGATCCTGCACCTCCTCAGCGAAATTGAAGGTTCCAAGCTACACGTGTGCTTTCTTCCATGGATCTTGTATCTATCTTCCCCATGGTTGCTTCCTCACACCACGGATCTATACTTCGCCAACATTGTTTTTCAAATCGGTGTCTGACTATGTCAAATTTACTGTTGCAGCTACGGTGATGACATCTTTACCTTGACACATTGATGATGATGATGATGATGGTGGTGGTGGTGGTAGTGATGGTGACTGTGATGAAGGGACGGAAGGAGACGGATAAAAGGAACAATTTTGTATACTCTGACTGGCCTAGCTTCACAGTGATGATCACTAAGGAACAATTTTGATCATGTCTCCACCATATGAGGGATCTCTCAGATACAAACACAAACAAAACTGACAAGAAAAGCATAGATATAGATAGCAGTTAATCACAGATAAACAATTAGACAAACCAAAACAAATGTAAACTCAAACAAAGCATACAAATGCACATGATGCATGCCTGTCCTACTGGCCATGAGCTCATGTGTCGGTTAACTGCCAAAACCCGACACACCCGGTAGCTAACCCGGATACTGTTTATCGACTGCGCATCTCTAGGAGGTATAAAATTGGGGGATTAGTGCCCTACTACCTTCTCCTGGAGGCAAACACCAGGGGAAATAAATCGGGGGATTAGTGCCCTACCACCTTCCCCTAGTGAGGCCGTGTCATACCGGTCGGGAGATTAGTGTTCTACCACCTTGCAGACAGAGAGATAGAGAGAACGTGAGGGAAAACATCGGGGGATTAGTACTCTACCACCTTCTTCACATCCCACATAACACAATCGCATAGAATGCGGGGAAATGAATCGATGGATTAGCACCCTACTATCTTCCCCACATCCAACTCATCATAATTACAAAGAATACAGGAGAATAAATTGAGGGATTAGTGCCCTACCGCCTTTCCCACATCTAACTCATCATAATCACAAAGAATGCGGGGGAATAAATCGAGGGATTAGCGCCCTACCGCCTTCCCCACATCCAACTCATCATTAGCATAAGCAACTCGCAGCTTAATAAAATCATTATTCAATCAGACCTTGCCCTAACCGATATTCAAATAATACACGAGCGGGATATCACCCAGACCTCGCCAACTCAACCACTCAGACCATCACCAGTCCTATCATTCTTTTCTCAAGTCAATTATGCATTTAATCTGTTCATTAATCATAGCTCTCATCATTTCTTTTGGTACTCCACTCCATAATCTTATTCATATTCATCAATACATTTCTCTAGTTAAACTCACGCTCATTCTAAAATTCGTAACTCGGATAGGAATTACTTGTCTATCTTCACAATCATAACTCATCAACATCATCATTGCCATCAATCAGGTTTCATTCATCATTATCAATCCTCTTTAATTCAAGTAATCACTTCACAAATCTTCCTCAATATCAATTCAACACCCTCGATATGTTCGCTCTCTTTCCAAAGTTTAAAAGCTGGCTATCGGACCTTAAACATGGGTTACGGAGGTTTACAAGCTTGCTGGAAAAGCCAAACAGGTAAAAACAAGTTTTTAGTGCAAAAACAGGGTATCGTGCATACGCATGGTATTGTACATACGCACGCACCAAACAAACTTCCCTTCATGAGCGTACGTATCATGGGGTGCGTATGCACAACTTGCAAAATTCCCAGGGTGTGCGTACGCACACACCCTTGTGCATATGCACGAGTCTCACCAACGCTCTGGGTCTGTGCGTACGCACGACAGTGTGCATACGCATGCATACCAGAAATTCTGGCTTTATGCAAAATGTGTTTTTAAACCCAAATTTCAAACAAGCATAACTTTTTTGTTAAAAATCTTTTTTATCCGTTCTTTAAACGTCATAAACTACTCGAACCCAATTTTTATTTAAGATAAGTTTCATCAAATTTGAGGGTCCGAGGGCCAAGTTGCAGCATATCAAAGTTGGTTAAAAATTGTGTTTTTACTAAAATCCAAAACCTCAAGTCTTTTCCAAATTTTCCAATCCAAACCAACCAAACCCTAACTTAATTCAATATCAAAATATTCATAATTCAATACCAAACACACTACTACACATTAGAAATCATTTCTCAATCACTTTCCAATCATTCTAAACCTAATTACTCAATTCTTAACCGCTTCAATTCAAATTTTTCAAGTTCAACTATATTTCACCAAATTTTACCACCAAATCCACATTACCCTCAAACATCATCACAATCAATAACTAACATTCATTCCAATGAATCATACTTACTCGGACTTACCGGTCATGGCCTCCGGCCGAAATTTCACATACTCATCAACATAATCATTATGCATCACAACATGATCAACCCTCATCAAGACTCATATCACATCATCATTATCATCTTCCTACACTTACTCAAATTTAACCTCCAAATCAAATTCACCACACATATTACACACACACACACACACACACATTCAATCAATCAATACATATAATTTCAACCTATCTTAGGGTAACTAACCTAAGTTTTCACGCGACATTATATATTAACTACGAGAAACCAAAACCATACTTTGGCTGATTCCTCCCTAGCCACAAAACACCTCAAGACCTCTTGCCACACAAGCCTCCAAGTCCACTTGACAAGCTTCCAAAGGTTCCAATTTAATTCATCAATTTTCAATCACCACAATTTGGTTCCAATTTCACCAATTTGACTTCAACTTCACATATATTCATCCTAATTCCATATAATTTCATATATATTCAAAATTTCAAAATCCTAACCTCATAAAATTGGAAGATTCAAAAGGATTAATGGTTTCTTATCTCACCATTGATAATTAGGGTAAAATCCAACAATTATCCACCGTTAGAATACCCCTAAACAATCAAAATCACAATAATTCAACATCTCCAAAACCAAAAATGCAAAATTATAGGGGAGGGAGAACTGAGCAAGAATTTTAAAGATTTTTACTACTTTGTTGGATAGAATCAAAGAGGATTTCGAGACGAACGCATGGCCATAAACGGCTCTTCAATCGGATCTCTGAATTGAAAGTTATGTGAAAATGAAATTTGGAAGTGATTAAGGGTTTGGTTCTTGATCTCTCTTCTCTCTTCACCACCGTTCTCTCTCTTTCTTTGGCTTGAGGAACAATTGTGCTAAAATAAGGGCAAGGGGGAAGCTCTTTTGGGTTGGGCTTGGGTCCAATATGGGCCCGATTCAACCGATTCGGCCTGTTGGCCTAACTTTGAGCCAAAACCTTTAATATTAGTATTTTAATTTGTGTTTTAAATATTTTTACATATTCAACTTATAAAATTTAATTTCCTAATTTTTTGTTCTCAAAATTAATTTATTAGTTAATTATTTATTAATTTATCAGGTTTAACAACTTCCATGGAGATTTTCGTTGTATTTAATTTTGGATGGTTATTGATCACCGATATGTATTTGCTGTTTTTGTTCTAGAGTCTTAAAAGAAAAGAAATTGTTATTAGTATTATGAGTAATAGTCAAAATGGTCCCTGAAAGATACCTCGATCTTCGTTTTCGTCCTCGAAAGATAACCAACCTGGTCACGTTCGTCCTTCCGTCATCTCCTTCGCTAAGATGGCAAACGTTGGCTAACGTGCCCTGTTAACTGCCAGCGTGGTAGACACCAAGTAGTTTCCTCTTGTTGCTGAAAAATAAGTATTTTGGAACAATTCAAATTAGTCCCTAAATAGATGAACCCAAATCCCAAATTCAATGATAAATAAGTTGCCGTCAACATTTTGATGGCCATAGACTTAGGTAGAACCTATATTGTTGGTTTGCCGCAAGGATGGGGATAGGAAATTGAGATCATGGTAGTGGTTTGTTGTATCCGTCGTACGACAGTCATGGTTCTAGCACTTCAATGCGAACGAGGAGGAAGATTCATGACGAATAATGTTTCTGTGGGTTGAAGACTATGATTAAAAAATCTGGGACAGCAGAGAATCCAAATAGATTGTTTCATGCATGTCTAACACTATAAGAAAATTAGTTTTAGCGACAAATTTTTAGTGGCCATAATATAATAGCCATTATTTCTTTTGTTTAAGCTATGTTATTATGGCAATTATATAATTGTCATTATTACTATATATTATACTGGCAATTATTATTATTGCCGTTAAATTAGTATCTTTTTATTCTTTTAATCCTATTTTTCCTAACTCAATAGTGGCCATTGTCAATATTGTCGCTAATTTTTTATTATATTTTTTTATCTCATCTTAATTCAATCAAAACTTCTGTTCCTTAACTCAAGTAACCAAAAGAGAGAAACTCCTCAAGTCATTCCCTCCCTCGCCGACCACTCGTAGGCCTTACCATCGCCGACGACCATCCATCATCCTTCAATCATTCACACTCATTCAAATTGATCATTCTTCATGTTTTCATCTTCTCCCCTCAGATCCGCATCGCTATTCTTGTTCGTTCGTGTCTCAGATCTCCATTGCTAGGTTCGGTTCTATCGCCAATGTCGCCAAGGAAGAAACGAAAATATGGCGGAACCTGTAGCATTACCTTCACTTTCAACACCATCGTTAATGTTGGCAAGGAAGTCCAACGCAGAGGTTGAGGAGGTTCTTGATCAGATTCTCACTTCCGCCACATACACTATCGCTAATCTCACGCGCACTACACTCATCAAATCTCATTCTCAATTCAACCTCTCAAACACACTGCAATATCTCAATTTAGGTTTTCATCTTCAATTTCTCTGATTCTAAGATTTTTGAATACTTTGTGATTTTTGTGTGTTTCTTTTATGTGTCATGTGTGTGCAGCGGCTACAATTTCCATGGTTTAGAAACAACACTAGTTTCCGATGACTCTGCCTCTGTATAATGCAACTGCTATGGAGTAATGGAGGTAACTAAATTAATGTTTCTTCTTTTCCATGCTATATTTTTCACTGGAATTTGGAATATTGTCATTGTTAGTTCAAGAATGTGGTGGTTTATCAGACAAAATAGTCGAGTAGAGCTAATAAGTAGAACAAACCTGCCTATGGTTTATTATGTAATGGCATTGTTGGAAGGTAGATAGGTTTATTTATACATCATCTATCTTTTTATGATCCACGGTAAGACATTATTGTTTCTAATAATTGGCTAAGATATTAGAGTAGGATAGTCCAAAATCTATATAGTAGGCTAATTTCAGCAGAAGTTTGTCTTAATTAGTAGCTGGTAGAGTGGTTGGTAATTTCTAAGATATCTACTAATTTATCATACAATGATTGTATTTCAAATTTTAAATTTAGGGTCTAATCAATCTATAAATTATTATCTTATTGGCATGCCACGCTACTTATTACAGAACCTTGGTAATTGGCCAGTTGTTGATCCGCTACTGTCATATGGACGAGGAAGGGAGTTGCTGGGTAGAAGGCACAAGAGCCTCATTTATGGACCAGATTTTACTGATGTTATTATAATAAGGTAAATGCTAGCTATTTTTCTGATGTTGTAAGTGTTCCAGTGATATATTACAGGTGGTGGAATTGATAAATTGAACTTAGTGGGGGTTCACATCTCGAATTTAACCTTTTTAGGTTCTCCATTTTAGAATATCCATCCTATATATTGCAGGTTTGTCTTCTATGGGCTAATCTAGTTAAAGATTCCATTTCCAATGGTGTTGATGGCATATGGAATGATATGAATAAACCTGCTATTTTTAAGGCATGTTTTATAATAAACTTATGGGCAATAAATACATGCAAGTAGGATGTGATTCAGTTATATAATAGTAAGATGCAGTTCTGCAGCTTGACTCTGAATTTATTTTGTGAAGTTTGTCTTTGTTGAGTGTGTCAATGGTTTTGCAAGGTAATATTGTTTATTGGATATTTATGTATTTACAACTTAAATATTGGAATCCAGTAAGTTTTCTGCATCCCTTCATTTTTTGCATTTGTTGTGTTCAGGGACTCAGTGGTCAGCCATTTTCTGGTCCTGATCTTAGGGGATTTGCTGGAAACGCAACACCTAGGATTTTTGGAAGGTGGATGGATGTAGATTCCTTGTTTCCCTTCTGCAAAGGTCATTCTGAAAAAGGCACAAACGATCATGAACCCTGGTCTTTTGGGGAAGAGATTGGTTCGCAGTTGCCTATGTAAATTCTTTTTAAGTCTTATCTAGTTCCTTGTCTTTGCTTGACATCAACTTAAAATGAGTTAATTAAAATAAATAAATATATTCTCACATGTACTTCATTTCATGCTTTTAAGTTTTGGTGTTGCACAACAAGTTTTGAACTTATTTAGTGTTAATTTTAAAAATTGCTCTTGTTTTCCCTGAAATCTTTTGAACTTCTGTGAAAAATGATAACTATTTATGTACTTCTGTTCATTTATATTATTCAGGGAACCTAAAAGAAAATACTGGTTTTATCATGTATTTTTTTTTATGCCCAACTACTCACTAAGCATGTGATTATTGCTCCACATCCTGTTAAATCATTATTTGAAATTTGGGTGTTAATTATGTAATTGCACATGCCTTTTACTTTATATCATTTTTATTATTATTGTAACCGGACTATGCTCTGTCTTTTCTTGAACTGCTTTTCCACTTTTCCTAAAAGAAATTCTGTTTAACTTTTACCCAACTTATTAAAGGATGAACGGTGATTTTGTTATGAAAAATTGTTTAGACTTTGGAAGTAAAATATTTTTTTATTTCAGTGTTAAAATGCTATGCTTAAGTTATAAGACTGTTAACAATAAAGCAGCAGCAGAAGCTCTTGAGTCGAGCATTAAGGAACACTCTACAAGATTTTTTTAGTTTACTACATTAGGTTAAGTGTAAGGTTATTGAGATTTGATACCATGACAGCGAAACTAATTAAACTAATGTCAAGATGATAGTTTACTCATGTTATATACAACTCTTTAATATGCAGGCTGCATAATATTGTATTGTTTAGACATATATATAAGAGTAATGTGAGGTAATTGTTAACTTTTTTTTAAACTAAAAATAGTTAATTTTTTTAAAATTATTTTATTTATCTTAAAATTTAAAATTTAAATTATAAATTTTTTAATTTTAAATATTAAAATTGATTAATATTGATTAACTAACAATTGATTCTCTATAGATAATTTCTCTGTCTGTACTTATAATGATTTACCGTTTACTTTCTGATTTAAGATCTGAATATGTGTTTTTCTTTTCCCTTCTGTTACGACAAAATTATATATAAACATAATAAGGCTTTTTGCTTCTTACAAGGACCACACGACTAGATAGAAAATGACCTGTGCATAAGAACCTTTATATAATTGATTCCTTATCCTTTTTTTTATGCATTTTCTTGATTTTTTTCACCGGGTTATAAATTCATGATAAATTATAATATAAAGGGTAAACTATACACTAATATCTTTTGGTATTAGATAATATCACATACAAATGATATAGTAGCTGATGGTATCTATTTCGGGGGTTATTTAAATGAACGTTTTAAGGACAATTTTTTCACTAGCTTATTTAACGGATTCATGACAGAATAAAATGCTCTTTATTTTTAATTCCTTGTTTCAAGATATTGTCTTATAGGTTTAAGTTGAGTCATGATAGAAATATTTGTTGCTGCTCTGCTCCTCTGTTTCTCTCTGGTAACGATTGCTATTTCTCTCTCTCGACATATTTTTCAGTTGTTGAATTTTTCTTTTATTCAATTAATTGTTTGGTTTGAATATTCAGAAGCCTGAGTTTTTATTTTTAGTTTTATCTTTTTTGTGGAACCTGAGAGAAGAGAGTTCATAGAGACATTTTTTGTTTGCCATTATTGAAGGATAATTTTTTATCATTCTGTTGTTTCTGTCTCAGTTGTCTTACTGCCAAAATAATCCCATTACTTGTCTTTGCTTTGTCTAGACCAAGTGGTGTCCTGCTCCAGACTGTGAATATGCTGTTAATTTTGACATTGGTAGTGAAAATTATGTGTATCTTGCCTCTGTTCATATAGCTTTTGCTGGAATGTAAGTAGTTTATGGATTTCTTCAAGTTTTTTTGGCTTTGCATTTCAAAACACTCGGTTTTCTGCTGATCAGTAAGATGTGTTTTTGGATATACAATGCACAGAGGAAGCTTATCGTCCAGTTGATTGTGGCACTATGTCAAAGTGGATTCTGAAAAATAGTGCAGAATCTGAAAACATGAACTGGTATGGAAACATTATATTTTGATATCTCTAGATAAAGTTTTCCTGCCTAGGTTGCTTTGGGGGTTTACCATTTGAGATCTTGAGCTAGCTATTCATTTATTGACATTTAGGATACTTGCTAACTCAAAGCCATGTCCGAAGTGCAAGTGATCAATTGAAAAAAAAATCAAGGGTGCATGCACATGATGTGTACTCCACCTTGTAAATTTGATTTTTGCTGGTATGTTATGTTTTTAGTATATTTCATTCATTAAAATTGAATCCTTTTATTCAGTGTTAGTAGCTTATAAATGCCTTAGATTTTAAGTTTTCTTTGTTGACATGCTCTTTATTGTTAGTATTTAAGGTTCATTGGAGAGGTATACGCATTATTATGAGCGATGGGCCAGCAATCAATCTGTACGCACTACTTTATACCTATTAGTATTCTAGGAAAATGTTTTCTTCACATATCTAAATTCATTGATTAGTTTTATATTTGGATAGTATTCTTACTATGTTATATGCTTTATGATTAATTTTCTTTCTATGGCAGTCGAGGTAAAAAGCTCTTGCAGATCTACACCAGATGCAAACTGTTCATGTATATTACATAACATTTGCTATATTTTGCATTAGCTTGTATCTGTCTTTTGCAACTCTTTCAGAAACAATGGTATATAAGATTGCACATTTTTCTTGTTAGTAGTATAGGTTGCTATTTTTGTAGTCCATTTATTATTTCAGTGTCAAGAGTCTGTTTAAAATTGAAGCTCTTAAACTGCTGCTCTAGAATCTTCTTTCTTCTAAGTAGAGCTTAATATGAGATTGCGAGGATCGTAAAATCACCATGTAATCCTTGTACATCAGTTTCTGGATCAATGAATCATTTACTAAAAACAATCTTTGTGAACTTGTAAGAGGAAATGCTGGGGATCTTGTAGAAGAGGTAATTCTTTGAACCTTTTCTCTAGCATTTAAATGTATGTGCATTATCAATGTTGTTGGATCTTTGGATTCAGAAGTCATCATAGCACCAAACCTTAATCATAAACCTACTAAATAATTAGGAAGAAGCTGAATTAATATGATGGAAGTATTATTTTTAGCTGAAATTAATATAATTCACTTTAAGGGAGCAAGTTGCTAAACTAACCAAAAGATTGGAATGGGCCTTTGCTCCGCCATTTTGATCATAAAATATTTAGAAAGTATTAGCTTTGTATTAGAAGAAACTTCATTTTATTGCAATTGATAGCTCTGAAATATATTTCAGGTATTCTCGCTGATATTGCTGAAGCAAAATACAACTATTGGTCTACCTTCGCGCCTAATCCTTTTGAAGTTGTATTAACTGGTCTACATAGTTATAGGCTTGTAGGCTTGTAGTATTTTTTTGTTGTTAGATTTATAACATGGTTTATTACTTTTTATGAGAAATTTATGTATCAATATTTTGAGTTTAATGAAATATTTCATTTTGTAGTAATTAATTTTAGTATATTTATATTATGCATAATAATAACTATTGTTGGCAAAAATATATACTTGATTCTAGAAAAAAGATAGTTCGTTACTTCTAAGAAAATGAGTATAATATAACTAAAAAGTCTTAAGATTTTAGCGGCAATAGTAATGACAACTAAAAGTGAATAACATTACAATTCTAGACTTATTTTTAGTGGCCATATAAATTTCCTGTAAAATAAGTTTTGGCGGCAATAGTAATAGTCACTAAAAGTGAATAACATAGCAATATTAGAATTACTTTTGGTGGCCATATAAATTGCCAAGAAAATGGCCGCTAAAAGTTATATACTTTTTGCAGCCATTAAAACGGTCTTTACCGGCAAATGTTATAATTGTTGCTAAAACCTTTTAGCGACAAAGCATAAGACGGCTAATGTCTAATTGCCGGTAAATGTATTAGTGGCTATTTTTATTTCCGCTAAAAGCAAAATAAATGGCCGCTAAAAGTGATTTTTATGGTTTCTCATCTTGTTCTCTGTTGTTGGGTGTTTTTTTATTTTTTTTTCTGCTTTCTAAAATTGCAGAAGGACAGTCATTGCAATTACTTTATGTGAGTCGATGATGATGACTATCAAGGGGTGGATGTAGGTGGTACAAAGAAAGATGCAGGGGCTGATTTGGAGGTTAAAAGTGACTATGATGAATGGAGGATAAAGGTGGCATGGAGATTGGGCAGTTTGGAAGTTGAAGTTAGAGCTTTGAAACTACTAATGATTTTCATGTTTGTGGTAGTTGTAATTAATGTGATACTTCGTTGTTTGATATGTACTTCTAAGTAAACCCAATTATGTTATTCAGTGGATTGGCATTGTGTGCAAGAATATGTGTAAATGTAATGGTGTATTAAATTGCATGGCTTGAAAGAGAGTAGATGTTTGAACTTGGTTGTGTAAGAGTAAGTCCAAACTATCCATTATTAACATTGTCAAATGTTCCAAACAAGTCTCTGACACTGTTGATATAAGATATATTTAGCCATAAACAAAGTAATTAATCAAACTAAATAATCTTAGCAATATCTTGCCATTGAAGGCTAATTGTCACATTGTTTTAAGAAATAAATACCATAGCAGAGTTATAAGGTTTTGATGACACCACAAACCTAAAAAAAAGAAGGCTACACCAAAAAAAGGACAAATAACATGTTAATATGGTACTTCATTTGCCCCATACAAAAAAACAGAATGTAACCTGTAACACCCTACCACTCAGAGTTTTATGCCTAGGACGTAAATCAGAGGTGGCGAGGCGCTACGATCTTTAAAAGTAAAAATACATACACACACAAAACACACACACACACGCACACACGCACACACGCACACACGCACACACACACACACACACACACACACACACATAACAAGGATAATATATTTAGGAGCCTTGAAAGAAAAGGGTACGATCAAAACAAAACTGAAGATACAACGCTCACGAGAAACGGAAAGACAGAAAGCTTATACAAAAAACTAAGACACAAATATATATACATTAAGTAGAGTTCCAAAAGATAGTTACATAATCAAGATCTAGACTCGACCTGCGAAGCAAAGGCTGGCTAGAATATATATACATATACACCCCAACAGTAATTCAATAGACAAAATACAAATCCTAATTCTCCAAAGTCAACCTCTAGGAAGGACAAAATACAAAATATACAAGGCGGATAATCTATATACATATATAATGTAACAACCCCATTTTCGAGTACGCGAGATCTTTTCTGAAGGCACGAATTTCACCGGAAGATCAGTAAAGGGAACACCTCTTCTATATCAACAAGTATCTCGATCCTCATTGTAATTATGTCATCCTAAAGCTAGAACCTCTTCGGAGGTAAGCTCGATAACGTAGTCACAAAAAACCCAGTTTTTGAACCGTATCGGTTAAGAGTTTTGATTCTGTTTTTTGTAAATAGTCTCAGTTTGATGAACCAGACTCGATTCATGAGAGAAGAGAGATAATAGGATAATATTATCATTATATTAGTATTAGAAGCTTCTTGAATGATATTATAAGGTTACCTGGTCTGTTTTAGTTAAAAACAGGAAATCGGTTTAACCGAGTTCACATTTTACTGGTGCAGCTTAGCACCGGCACTCTCTGATGACTTTAGTAATGCTAAGGTCTCATTATAAATGTTTTATTCTCATATTAAATATGTTACTAGTGTCTTTTATGCTAGTAGCTCAGAAAAGAATTTTTAGAGATGTTTTTACGTGTGTTCCGATACACCTAGTTTTAGTAGTTATACACCTGAGATATTTTAATATTATTTTAATCCACCTTCAAGCCAACCAATCAAAACTGACCCTACACCCTGCAAGACACTCCAAGGCTGATCATTTACTCCCTTTGGACGAAAATGAGAAGAGAGAAAAGAGAGAAACTTTCATGAACACTTAATCTTCAAAGCTTGATTTCTTCTGAACTAAAACTCAAATCAAAACTCCGATTTCACCAAAATGATCCTTTCTTATTTCTCTACATGATCATTGGTGCACAAATTGTGAATCACACTTTTCACAACTCGTACCACTGACCAGCAAGTGCACTGGGTCGTCCAAGTAATACCTCACGTGAGTAAGGGTCGAATCCCACGGAGATTGTTGGTTTGAAGCAATCTATGGTTACCTTGTAAATCTTAGTCAGGAAGTCAATTATGTTTATCAGTTGAATTGCAAATAAACAATAGAGCATGGATTAAAGGTTACTTGTTATGCAGTAGTGGAGAATATGTTGGAGTTTTGGAGATGCTTTGTCTTCTGGATCTCTGCTTTCTTCTGTCTTCTTGTTCGCGCACGCACGTCCTCCTATGGCAAGCTGTGTGTTGGTGGATCACCGTTGTCAATGGCTACCTTCCATCCTTCCAGTGAAAACTACGCTCACGCGCTCTGTCACAGCACGACTAATCACCGGTTGGTTCTCAATCCGGTTGGAATAGAATCCCTTGATTCCTTTGCATTTGTCACTAACGCCCAGCCTTCAGGAGTTTGAAACTCGTCACAGTCATTCAATCCTTGAATCCTACTCAGAAT
>NC_029789.2:19538857-19562657 GCF_000816755.2 Arachis ipaensis
CATTTCCTTCTTGAGGCACCAATGATGTTATTGAGCTCTTTTATGTCTCTTCCTTGCTTTTGTGGCTTGATTCCTAGTGATTTTTGGTATTTCTATCCTCAGTTGCTTCCAATAATTATGTGGAGGGAAGTGCATCCCCTGAGGTATCTCTTGATTTGCAGCCACATGTTCTACCACTGAGCTATAGATCCTTTACATAATTGTTTTACCACACCAAACTTAGAATGTTGCTCGCCCTCGAGCAAAAGAAGAGGGAATAGATGAAGAAGAAGATGTGGAAAGAAAAAAAAACTAGGATTATGAGGAGGGAAGGTGGGGATCCTGTGGGGTTCACAGATCTTGAAATGATCCTGTGAGATCCACAGATCTTGAGGTGTCAAGGCATTTACATCCTTGCACCAATGTGGGCATGCAAAATGCCCTTGCACACAACTCTGGGCGTTCAGCGCCAGGTTGGTGCCCATTTTGGGCGTTCAACGCCCCATTTACTAGCCATTTCTGGCGTTGAACGCCAGAACCATGCTTGTTCTGGGCGTTCAGCGCCAGGATGTTGCCCATTTTGGGCGTTCAGCTCCAGAACCATGCTCTGTTCTGGCATTGAACGCCAGACAGGTGCTTCCTCCAGGGTGTGATTTTTCTTCTGCTGTTTTTGATTCCGTTTTCAATTTTTGATATTTATTTTGTGACTCCACATGATCATGAACCTAATAAAACATGAAAAATCATGAGAATAAATAAAAATTGGGTTGCCTCGATCCTACTAAGTAGGATCTGAACTTGTCAATGGCGTAAACCACTGCAAGTAATTTCTTTTCTGTGGTTGTGTAATTTTTCTGGGCATCATTTAAAACGCGACTGGCATAATAAATGACATGCAGAAGCTTGTCATGCCTCTGTCCCAATACTGCACCAATGGCATGATCATTGGCATCACACATTAGCTCAAATGGCAATGTCCAGTCTGGTGCAGAAATAACTGGCGCTGTGACCAGCTTAGCTTTCAGCTTTTTAAACGCCTGCAGGCACGCAGTGTCAAACACAAATGGCGTGTCAGCAGCTAGCAGATTGCTTAGAGGTTTTGCGATTTTTGAAAAATCCTTTATAAACCTCCTATAGAATCCTGCATGTCCCAGAAAGCTTCTGATTGCCTTAACATTGGCAGGTGGTGGTAATTTTTCAATTACCTCTATTTTTGCTTGATCCACCTCTATTCCCTTGTTTGAGATTTTATGCCCAAGAACAATTCCTTCAGTCACCATGAAGTGACACTTTTCCCAGTTTAAAACTAGGTTGGTTTCCTAGCATCTTTTCAGAACAAGTTTCAGGTGATCAAGACAGGAGCTGAATGAGTCTCCATATACTGAGAAGTCATCCATGAAGACTTCCAGAAATTTTTCCACCATATCAGAGAAAATAGAGAGCATGCATCTCTGGAAGGTTGCGGGCGCATTACATAGCCCAAAGGGCATCCTTCTATAAGCAAACACTCCAGATGGACATGTGAATGCTGTTTTCTCTTGATCCTGGGGATCCACTGCAATTTGGTTATAACCTGAGTAGCCATCCAAAAAGCAAGTATCTTGGCTTTATATTCCTCAACCTTAGTGGTTAAAGAAGCCTTTTTAGAGGGGTTGTTATCAGCACTTGTGTGTGTCTGATCCCTCACTGGCAATTGAGTGCCAGAGTCAGAGGCTGGAGTGACGTTAGACGCCAGCTCACTGTCTGTTCCTGGCACCTGAACGCCAGAAATGTGCCCATTTTGGGCGTTCAACGCTGGATTCTGCCCCATTCGGGCGTTCAACGCCAGATTCTTGCCCATTTCTGGCGTTGAACGCCAATCCTGCCTTGTTTCTGGCGCTGAACGCCAGTTTTGGGCATGGTCTGGGCGTTCAGCGCCAGCCTTCCACCCATTTTCTGGCATTTTAGTGCCAGAATTATTTTTCCCTGGGCTCTTACTGTCCTCAGGTGAATCTTTGGTGGGTCGCTCATTTCTTGAATTTTTGATGCCTTGAGGTGGGGTATTTAATGTTTTCCCACTTCTTAATTGAACTGCTTGGCATTCTTCTGCTATTTGTTTTGATAGCTGCTGCTTTGTTTGTTTAAACTGTTCGTCCATATGTATATTAGCTATCCTTGTCTCCTGTAGCCTGTCCTTGAATTCAGCTAGCTGCTTTGTTAGAAAATCCAATTGCTGATTGAATTCAGCAGCTTGTTTTACAGTACTGAATTCAGCAGTTACTGTTTTAACCTCTTCATTCATGGAAGGGTTGCTGCTTAGATACAGATGCTGATTCCTGGCAACTGTATCAATGAGCTCTTGAGCCTCTTCAATTGTCTTTCTCATATGGATAGATCCACCAGCTGAGTAATCTAGAGACATCTGAGCTCCTTCTGCAAGCCCATAGTAGAAGATGTCTAGCTGAACCCACTCTGAAAACATTTCAGAGGGGCATTTTCGTAGCATCTCTCTGTATCTCTCCCAGGCTTCATAAAGAGATTCATTATCTCCTTGTTTAAAGCCTTGGATGTCCAGCCTTAGCTGTGTCATCCTTTTTGGAGGGAAATACTGATTCAGGAATTTTTCTGTCAGCTGTTTCCATGTCCTTATGCTGGCCTTAGGTTGGTTATTCAACCACCTCTTAGCTTGATCTTTTACAGCAAATGGAAACAGTAATAGTCTGTAGACATCCTGATCTATTTCCTTATCATGTACTGTGTCAGCAATTTGTAAAAATTGTGCCAGAAACTCTGTAGGTTTTTCCTGTGGAAGACCAGAATACTGACAACTTTGCTACACCATGATAATGAGCTGAGGATTCAACTCAAAGCTACTAACTCCAATGGAGGGTATGCAGATGCTACTCCCATATGAAGCAGTAGAGGGGTTAGAATATGACCCCAAAGTCCTCCTGGACTGTCCATCTCCACTTATGTCCATGATGGATATATGGATATAACTTGGACTGATTTACCTTTTTATTTATTTTATTTTATAAGAAGTAAATACTTAAATAAAATAAAATAACTAAAAAGAATTTGAATTTTGAAGTTAAAATTTTTTTTTTCGTAAAAGAGAATAAAAATTAATTAGTTAAAAAAAAGAAATTTTTGAAAAAGAGGGAAGATATTTTCGAAAATTAGAGGGAGAGAGTTAGTTAGGTAGTTTTGAAAAAGTTAAGAAACAAACAAAAAGTTAGTTGGTTAGTTGAAACAAATTTTGAAAAGATAAGAAGTTAGGAAGTTAGAAAAGATATTTTGAAAAGATATTTTTGAATTTAGTGAGGAGAGAGAAAAACAATAAAATAGTACAAGATTTAAAATTTTTAGATCTGATGCTCCTTGTTTTTGAAAATTTTGGAGGGAAAACACCAAGGAACACCAAACTTAAAAATTTTAAGATCAAGACACAAGGAAAACTCAAGAACACTTTGAAGACTCACAAGAACACAAGAACATGAAGAAAGAACACCAAACTTAAATTTTTTTAGAAAACCACCAAAATTTTCGAAAACCAAAGGGGATTCAACAAGAAAACACCAAACTTAAAATTTTTTTAGAAAACCACCAAAATTTTCGAAAACCAAAGGGGATTCAACAAGAAAACACCAAACTTAAAATTTTTTTAGAAAACCACCAAAATTTTCGAAAACCAAAGGGGATTCAACAAGAAAACACCAAACTTAGAGTTTGGCACACAATTTAATAGAGAAAATATTATTTATGAAAAGGAAGGTTTTCAAAAGAGTATAAAAGATTCTAACCCAATTACCAAGAACACAGATTAACGCTCTAGCCAAATGAGTTATGGAATTTTTTGAAAATTTTAAGAAAGATTATTTTAGAAAACACCAAACTTAAAGTTTGGCACAGGATTTGATAGAAAAATTATTTTTGAAAAAGGTTTTTTTTTTTTTAAAATATGATAGCCAATTACCATGAACATGAACACCACGTTCTAATTAACTGAGCTATAAGTTTAAAGTATTTTAACAAGGGATAAATAATAAAAGACTCTAAACAAAAAAAGAAAGATTTTTTTCCTAATCTAAGCAACAAAATAATCCGTCAGTTGTTCAAACACGAACAATCCCCGGCAACGGCAATCATATGACTTATCAAGGCTGAAAATAAGGTGAGATGGCTGTCTCCCTCCCTCTTCAATTCGGTTTTCAAGGAAAACCATGCAAAACATGTGTTTTCTTGATGTTTTTCCTTAGGAATCATGCTTAACTTGACTTGAGGGCCAAGAAACGTGAATTTACAGCAAGTCTAAGGTTAGAAATTACTTCCAAACATGCTGAGTGAGATTTGGTTAGTTGAGGATTTTTGGATTAAAAGTTGTTCTTGATGTGATTTAGGAGGAAAAAGTGCTTAAGGACCACCTAAAAGTCTAACCGAATTAGGAGTAGCAAAACCAGGTAGGGTTTGACAAAATTAATCTTGATTATTTGTGTTTGAGTTGTATGAATGTTGTATGATTTGGCTGTGCTAAAAATTGGTTGCATATATGATTATTCTTGGTGAAAATTTGGTGAAATTTTGATGAAATTTGAT
This sequence comes from Arachis ipaensis, assembly GCF_000816755.2. Lineage (NCBI taxonomy): Eukaryota > Viridiplantae > Streptophyta > Magnoliopsida > Fabales > Fabaceae > Arachis > Arachis ipaensis. The sequence goes on from NC_029789.2 coordinate 19,543,412, forward strand.
GAAATTCAAGCTTTAGAGTTCATGTTCTTGGAGCAGCTGGAAAAATGAAACCCTAGGCTTAAATTGAGGTTCAATTTGTGTTGAAATCCTGTGGAAAATATGGGGTTTTAGTGGCTGGAAATTTATTATGAATTATGGTAAAAATCGGTTGCTGAAAAGACTGAAAAACGGGTAAAAACAGAGAAAGAATTTATGAAGAACATGAAGAACACTTTGAGTGTGATGAAGAACATTGAATAAAACCTTTTAGATCTTAAAAAGGGAAAGGAAGTAAATATTTTGGTGTTTGAGGGGTTATTTGGTAATTTCTGAAAGTTAGGGTGGTTAAAGTAGAAATATTAAAAGTTAAAGGGCGGTAAAAAGTGAATTTTAAAGGTTAAAAGTTAAAGTGGTGTAATTTTCGAAAATATATTAATAAAATAATAAATAATAATAAAATATTACGGAAAAGGCAGTTTTTTGTAAAAGCTTTAGAAAGACAACTTTAAGCGCAGAATCTCATAATTACCTTCATAAAACACTTAGGGAGTGGTAAAAACATATTAGTGAGGCAAAGATAAAGGAAAGATAAAAAGTTAAAGAAGAGATAAAAATCAAGGAAAAGTCTGTAAAGTTCTAATGACAGAAAAACAGACAGAAATTAGCAAATGAACTAGGGCAAAATAGTTAGTCCTTGAGTTGCGAATAGGGTTAGGTATTATATGAAAAATTAAACTGTTTCAGTATAGAGTTAATGAACCTATACTTGGGACAGACAAACTATTCATACCGAAATTTACATAAGCTTTAAATACATACGTTAAATAGAGAAATCAGAGCAGAGTAGAGAGACACAGAGAACAGAGTAATCAGAGCAGAGTAAAGAGGCAATAAGAAAAGAGTAATATAACAAAGAGAATAGAGGAGAAGAGTATAAGAATAAAGAGTTAAGCCTTGCGGAATGATGTTCTGTTGCATGTTCATCTGTTGCTTTTCCATTGGCCCTAGAGGTCCTGTAGGCCCAAGTTCACCTACAATAAGTTGTTATTCCTGTAGGCCGAAGTTCACCTACAGTGAATATCAATTGTGTAGCTCAAGGTGTTGCTTCTGTAGGCCGAGGTTCACCTACAGAAAGTGTTGTTGTGTTGTGTTTATATTATTCCTGTAAGCCGAAGTTCACTTACAGGGGCGCCATTTCTATAAGCCGAAGTTCACTTACAGAGGTTCCATTTCTATAGGCCAAAGTTCACCTATAGAAAGTTGTTATGTTGTGATTGAACTATTCCTGTAAGCCGAAGTTCACTTATGGGAGTGCTATTTCTGTAGGCCGAAGTTCACCTACAGAGATAAAGCCATATCTAGGACTAGTTCCTAGGTAATGTCGGGATGCAGGGTGTAAACCGACACGTGAGCTCATGGCCTGCATAGGACAGACATGTATCATACTTGGTTGTGCATTTCCTATGTTATGATTGTTGTATGAATGTATGTTTTCCTTGTTTGTATTCTCTTCTCTGTGTTTGTGTTTTACTTTCTTATATTCTTCTGTTCGTGATCTATTTTCAGTTTACTTTATTTTCTCTATTCATCTGTCTTCTGTTTACTGCATCTCTATATTCTGCTATATGTCTGCTAAGCGACACAAATTAATGAACTTAACTAATAACCCCGGCCCTACTAAGAACTCGGTATTCTTACCACCGACACGTATGCACTAAGGACACAAAGGGAAACCATATCTGGGACTTGTTCCTAGGTAATATCGGGTTGCAGGGTGTAAACCGACACGTGAGCTCATGGCCTGCATAGGACAGACATGTATCATACTTGGTTGTGCATTTCCTATGTTATGATTGTTGTATGAATGTATGTTTTCCTTGTTTGTATTCTCTTCTCTGTGTTTGTGTTTTACTTTCTTATATTCTTCTGTTCGTGATCTATTTTCAGTTTACTTTATTTTCTCTATTCATCTGTCTTCTGTTTACTGCATCTCTATATTCTGCTATATGTCTGCTAAGCGACACAAATTAATGAACTTAACTAATAACCCCGGCCCTACTAAGAACTCCCTAGTTCTTACCCCTTCTCTCTCTCTTCCCCCTTCAGATGGAAGCATGAGTACCCTTCCGTAGTTTGCTGATGACTGTTCTGCAAAGAGGATTCCGCTCTAGGTAGTCTTGTGAGTCTAGAGTGAACTCCGTTACCTGTTTATATGTATATACTGTGAGGCCAGCCAACGTCTGCACCCTGCTTATCTACAAACTTTAGCCTATGTCCTCCGTACGATGTTGCTGTTATGTGGCCACTCGATGAAGTACTTGAGAGACGCTCTTTGATAACATATGATCGTGCAGAGGAGTAGTAGATGACCTTCCACCTTTTGATGACGTTCCACCTGACTTGAGTTTTGAAGACCTAGAACGTACTTTCCCTCCCTTTAGTAGTTTAGAGGGACTAGGTGAGTATAGAGTCTAGGTTAGCCTGGGTGCCAGCTTAGGGACTTCTTGAACAGGTCAGGACCTGGGGATGTTGTATGTATATATATGTATATAGATATTATTTAGCTATATCTAGGTGTGTTCTAACTAAAAGGCTATACTCTAATAAAGGCTGGATCACGGAATGATATCAACTGCTTGTGATATATTTATGTATGGTTGTTTATAAATGTTTTATCTGTTACTATTTGTGGATTGATTATAAATGATTCTGTTTTTAATCCAAACGTTTTTAAAAAAAAGTACCTCGTAAAATAACTACGCTTTTAACAACGAATTAGGCTCATATAATAAATAATAGATAATAATTAGGAAGACAAGTTGGTAGCGCTCAGTTTCTAGTATGATCATGACGTACCAGAAATTGGGTCGTTACAATTTGGTATCAGAGCAGTTCGTTCCCAGTAGAGCCTGGGGAGTGGACTGACTATGCTTCATTGCATACTCTGCTTGTGTGTCTCATGCTGTTAGGGTATCTTTAAGATACATTTGGCATGAATGTCTATGAGTGCTCATTTTGGGAATGTTCGTACTTAACTTGAGATATTAAGACTGATCACCTTAATATTGATTGTTTGGTGCGGATAAGACCTCAATGACTATGAATAGGCATGGTTTAATCGAGATCCGAACGACAAATCGATGTGAGACCAGCTATCCTAATAGCTGTTATGATATACATGGCAATGACTATGTTAGATTTGGATGTTGTAAGGAACGGGCCTATCTCTTTGTTAGGATGGCTTGAAGGAAATAGACCGCTTGAAGAAGGATTCTTGCACGTGGCTGAAATTATGAGGGCAAAATTTTCTTTTAGGAGGGTAGAATGTAACAACCCCGTTTTTTGAGTACGCGAGATCTTTTCTGAAGGCACGGATTTCAACGGAAGATCAGTAAAGGGAACACCTCTTCTATATCAATAAGTATCTCAATCCTCATTGTAATTATGTCATCCTTAAGCTAGAACCTCTTCTGAGGTAAGATCGATAACGTAGTCACAAAAAACCCAGTTTTTGAACCGTATCGGTTAAGAGTTTTGATTCTATTTTTTGTAAATAGTCTCAGTTTGACGAACCGGACTCGATTCATGAGAGAAGAGAGATAATAGGATAATATTATCATTATATTAGTATTAGAAGCTTCTTGAATGATATTATAAGGTTACCTGGTCTGTTTTAGTTAAAAACAGGAAATCGGTTTAACCGGGTTCACAGTTTACTGGTGCAACTTAGCACCGGCACTCTCTGATGACTTTAGCAATGCTAAGGTCTCATTATACATGTTTTATTCTCATATTAAATATGTTACTAGTGTCTTTTATGCTAGTAGCTCAGAAAAGAATTTTTAGAGATGTTTTTACGTGTGTTCCGATATACTTAGTTTTAGTAGTTATACACCTGAGATATTTTAATATTATTTTAATCCACCTTCAAGCCAACCAATCAAAACTTACCCTACACCCCCAAGACACTCCAAGGCTGGTCATTTACTCCCTTTGGACGAAAATGAGAAGAGAGAAAAGAGAGAAACTTTCATGAACACTTAATCTTCAAAGCTTGATTTCTTCTGAACTAAAACTCAAATCAAAACTCCGATTTCACCAAAATGATCCTTTCTTCTTTCTCTACATGATCATATGACTTATCAAGGCTGGAAATAAGGTGAGATGGCTGTCTCCCTCCCTCTTCAATTCGGTTTTCAAGGAAAACCATGCAAAACATGTGTTTTCTTGATGTTTTTCCTTAGGAATCAAGCTTAACTTGACTTGAGGGCCAAGAAACATGAATTTACAGCAAGTTTAAGGTTAGAAATTACTTTCTAACATTCTGAGTAAGATTTGGTTAGTTGAAGGTTTTTGGATTAAAAGTTGTTCTTGATGTGATTTAGGAGAAAAAAGTGCTTAAGGATCACCTGAAAGTCTAACCGAATTAGGAGCAGCATAACCAGGTAGGGTTTGACGAAATTAATATTGATTGTTTGTGTTTGAGTTGTATGAATGTTGTATGATTTGGCTGTTGATGAGCGGATAATTTATACGCTTTTTGGCATTGTTTTTAGTTTGTTTTTAGTATATTTTAATTAGTTTTTATTATATTTTTATTAGTTTTTAAATAAAAATCACTCTTCTGGACTTTACTATGATTTTGTCTATTTTTCTGTGATTTCAGGTATTTTCGGGCTGAAATTGAGGGACCTGAGCAAAAATCTGATTCAGAGGCTGAAAAAGGACTGCAGATGCTGTTGGATTCTGACCTCCCTGCACTCAAAGTGGATTTTCTGGAGCTACAGAAGCCCAATTGGCGCGCTCTCAATTGCGTTGGAAAGTAGACATCCTGGACTTTCCAGCAATATATAATAGTCTATACTTTGCTCGATATTTGATGGCCCAAACAGGCGTTCCAAGTTAGCTCAAGAATTCTGGCGTTTAACGCCGGAACTGGCACAAAAGCTGGAGTTAAACGCCCAAACTGGCACAAAAGCTGGCGTTTAACTCCAAGAAAAGTCTCTACACATGGAAGCTTCAATGATCAGCCCAAGCACACACCAAGTGGGCCCGGAAGAAAATTTCTGCATTAACTACTGATTTCTGTAAACCCTAGGCTACTAGTTCTCTATAAATAGGACCTTTTACTGTTGTATTTTCATCTTGGTTCTTCGGATTCCCTCTCTGGGGACGAAGCCAATGACCACCATTATCACTTTTGTATTTTCAACGGTGGAGTTTCTACACACCATAGATTAAGGTGTGGAGCTCTGCTGTTCTTCATGAATTAATACAAAGTACTATTGTTTTTCTATTCAACTCAAGTCTATTTCTTCTCCAAGATATTCATTCGCACCCAAGAACATGATGAATGTGATGATTATGTGACACTCATCACCATTCTCACCTATGAACGCGTGACTGAAAACCACTTCCGTTCTACATGCAAACAAGCTTGAATGTGTATCTCTTGGGTTTCTAATCTAAGATTAGAACCTTCGTGATATAGGCTAGAATTATTGGCGGCCATTCCTGAGATCCGGAATGTCTAAACCTTGTCTGTGGTATTATGAGTAGGATTTGGGAAGGGATGACTGTGACGAGCTTCAAACTCGCGATTGTTGGGCGTGTGACAGACGCAAAAGGATCAATGGATCCTATTCCAACATGATCGAGAATCGATAGATGATTAGCCGTGCAGTGACAACGTGCGTAGAACATTTTCACTGAGAGGACGGGAAGTAGCCATTGACAACGGTGATGCCCAACATAAAGCTTGCCATGGAAAGAAGTATGAATGATTGGAAGAAGGCAATAAGAAAGCAGAGGTTCAGGAGGAACAAAGCATCTTCATACGCTTATCTGAAATTCCAACCAAAGAATTACATAAGTATCTCTATCTTTATTTTATGTTTTATTTATCTTTTAATTATCAATTCTCCATCACCATCTGAATTCACCTGACTGAGATTTACAAGGTGACCATACCTTGCTTCAAGCCGACAATCTCCGTGGGATCGACCCTTACTCACGTAAGGTATTACTTGGACGACTCAGTGCACTTGCTGGTTAGTTGTGCGGAATTGTGACAAAGTGTGATTCACGTTTAAGAGCTCCAAGTCCTTTGGCGCCATTGTTGATGATCACAATTTCGTGCACCAGCTGTGCTAAAAATTGGTTGCATATATGATTGATACTTGGTGAAAATTTGGTAAAATTTTGATGAAATTTGATGAAATTCAAGGTTGAGTTCATGTTCTTGGAGCAGCTGGAAAAACAAAACCCTTGGCTTAAATTTAGGTTCAATTTGTGTTGAAATCATGTGGAAAATATGGGGTTTTAGTGGCTGGAAATTTATTATGAATTATGATAAAAATCGGTTGCTGAAAAGACTGAAAAATAGGTAAAAACAGAGAAAGAATTTATGAAGAACATGAAGAACACTTTGAGTGTGATGAAGAACGTTGAATAAAACCTTTTAGATCTTAAAAAGGGAAAGGAAGTAAATATTTTGGTGTTTGAGGGGTTATTTGGTAATTTCTGAAAGTTAGGGTGGTTAAAGTAGAAATATTAAAAGTTACGGGCGGAAGTTCACCTACAGAAAGTGTTGTTGTGTTGTGTTTATATTATTCCTGTAAGCCGAAGTTCACTTACAGGAGCGCCATTTCTGTAAGCCGAAGTTCACTTACAGAGGTGCCATTTCTATAGGCCGAAGTTCACCTATAGAAAGTTGTTATGTTGTGATTGAACTATTCCTGTAAGCCGAAGTTCACTTATGGGAGTGCTGTTTCTGTAGGCCGAAGTTCACCTACAGAGATAAAGCCATATCTAGGACTAGTTCCTAGGTAATGTCGGGATGCAGGGTGTAAACCGACACGTGAGCTCATGGCCTGCATAGGACAAACATGCATCATACTTGGTTGTGCATTTCCTCTGTTATGATTGTTGTATGAATGTATGTTTTCCTTGTTTGTATTCTCTTCTCTGTGTTTGTGTTTTACTTTCTTATATTCTTCTGTTCGTGATCTGTTTTCAGTTTACTCTATTTTCTCTATTCATCTGTCTTCTGTTTACTGCGTCTCTATATTCTTCTATATGTCTGCTAAGCGACACAAATTAATGAACTTAACTAATAACCCCGGCCCTACTAAGAACTCCCTAGTTCTTACCCCTTCTCTCTCCCTTCCCCCTTCAGATGGAAGCATGAGTACCCTTCCGTAGTTTGCTGATGACTGTTCTGCAAAGAGGATTCCGCTCTAGGTAGTCTTCTGAGTTTAGAGTGAACTCCGTTACCTGTTTATATGTATATACTGTGAGGCCAGCCAACGTCTGCACCCTGCTTATCTACAAACTTTAGCCTAACTCCTCCGTATGATGTTGCTGTTTTGTGGCCACTTGATGAAGTACTTGAGAGACGCTCTTTGATAACATATGATCGTGCAGAGGAGTAGTAGACGACCTTCCACCTTTTGATGACGTTCCACTTGACTTGAGTTTTGAAGACCTAGAACGTACTTTCCCTCGCTTTAGTAGTTTAGAGGGACTAGGTGAGTATAGAGTCTAGGCTAGCCTGGGCGCCAGCTTAGGGACTTCTTGAACAGGTCAGGACCTGGAATGTTGTATGTATATATATGTATATAGATATTATTTAGCTATATCTAGGTGTGTTCTAACTAAAAGGCTATACTCTAATAAAGGCTGGATCACGGAATGATATCAACTGCTTGTGATATATTTATATATGGTTGTTTATAAATGTTTTATCTATTACTATTTGTGGATTGATTATAAATGATTCTGTTTTTAATCCAAACGTTTTAAAAAAAAGTACCTCGTAAAATAACTATGCTTTTAACAACGAATTAGGCTCATATAATAAATAATAAATAATAATTAGGTAGACAAGTTGGTAGCACTCAGTTTCTAGTATGATCATGACGTACCAGAAATAAAGCCTCTAAGACAACAAGGTTATATAAATACAAAGGGTGAGAGAGAAAATACTATAACAAAATAAAACAGAAATGAACAAGGGAGAAACCATACTCCGCTCTGTCACCATATCTGCAATCTCACTGAGGTGAATTACGACCTGCATCTGAAAATCAACAACAACATATGGTATGAGAACCGGAGGTTCTCAGTATGGTAACAGTACCCAATATATAAGATGTAAGGTTCTAGGACGCCAAAGGAAATCTTAGAACTTCACATCGATACCGATATTCAAGTTTAACAAAAGAAAAAAAAATAAATAAAGAACTTAAACCATAAACAGGGTTATCTAAACTTAGGGGAATTCTAACTAATACTAATCACACCGCTGTATCCCACAGCCTTCGCCAACCTAACCTCCGTGCGATCCCGTCGCCACCGCCTACCGAGCCTCCTCAATCCCAGCAGAAGACACAAATAATGCATAAAAGTAAAGCACAAGTAATATACATATACAAAAAGTAATCAAATAACAAGTAGACATGTGATTCATTTAGGCATACTGAAGTTAAGCAAAGAAAACAAGCATATAGAAGATGCATATGATGAATGCCTGTCCTATTGGCTCGTGATATCACTTGTCGATCCGTAAATGCCAACCCGACACATCCTCCCGGATGTAGTCTTTTCTGCCACGCCAGAGATATAGTGCCTGGACACTCATGCAGCAGAGAAATATGTTACGCTAGAGATATAGTGCCATGCACACTCATGCAGCAGGGAGTCTGCCACGCCAGGGATATAGGCCCCGCACACTTCATGCAGCAGAGAAGGAAACAACAACAACTACTCATGCAGCAGATAAATCTGCTAGGCCAGGGATATAGACCCCGCACACTCATGCAGAAGAGAAATCTGTCATGCCAGGGATATAGGCCCCACACACTTTCATATAATCCAACAATTGCATTATTTCTTTCTGAGTTCTCAACTCATCATAACCATCCCATCACCGGTTTCTAACTTTTCAAATTCATCATAAACATTCTCATTTCTCAGTAATCTCTTCAACCATAAACTTCACAACTCAGCATTCACCCAATCAAGCTAGAAATTACACAAACCTTCTAAACCTATGTCACCGGTTCAAAACTCATAACTTAAATACCCATTTTTATTCACTTATTATTTTCTCCCTTAATTCAAGATCCTAAAACTGACAAAAAGGTTTTAAACAAGTGTTACGAAAGTTTGCAAGCTTGCCGGGACGGTAAAATAGTTAAAAACAAGATTTTCATTGAAAAACAGGGCAATGTGCATACGCATAGGGTTGTGCGTAGCATGCGCAAAAGATTTTTCCTAGCTTGTGCGTGCGCATGATGTTGTGCGTACGCACAACTTGCAAAATTCATAGGGTGTGTGTGTGCACCAAAGTGTGCAATCGCTCTCAACAGTAGGCATATCCCTATGTATGCGTGAGCACCAGTGTGTGTACGCACGTTTTCAAAAATTCACAGGGTGTGCGTGCGCACAGGGCTGTGCATACGCACAAGTCCAAATATAGCCACTGGTCAGAGCACGCGCACAGCAGTGTGCGTACGCACACAAACCAGAAATCACAAATTCTGCAACATCACAGAATTCAAATTTTTAACACCAACTTCTAACGATCATATCTTTCTCTACAAAATTCAAATTTCTACAAAATCTATACCGTTTTAAAACTCTTTGAATTATCTTTAATTTGATATAAAATTTAATGAATTTCAAAAAATTATAGCTCAAGATATGATCCGCCAAAGTTGGCCTAAAACCCATTTTTACCAAAAACACTAAAAACTCAATTTTACCACAACTCTCAATTTAAAACCAAATCAAAGCCTACTTAACCCTCATAAACCACCACCACACACAACAACTTACTATTTCATATCATTTCCATCAATTCCACACCTAATTCACTCAACCATTACACCATAAATCACTACAAATCCATAATTTCCAATTCAATCATTAATCAACACTCATAATCATTATTCACAATTCTCACCAATCCATTCAATTCATCAAACCTCCTTACTCATTAACTTTCAACATGAACCAAAATAACCAACAGTAAAAAATCATCATCAACATCCATTTTCAAACCTCAACACCCACTAACATAACTCATCAATAATCATCATCTAATAACATATATGTCATCACATTCAAACTCATTCAACCTCCATCCAAACCATCATCAAGCATAGCATTTATATACAATTAATCATACAATCACATCATTCAAACCTATCTTAAAGTCAACTTGCCTAAGCTTTGAGAAATATTACATATTACATAAAGAAAATCAAAACCAAACATTTGCCGATTCCCACATAACTCAAAACACCAAGCATAGCCACCAAGCTCAAAACCACCAAGCATCACTCCAACAAACTCCAAAACTCAATCTAACATCATACATATATCAAAATCAAAACCTAAGATTCAAAAAACAACTAAACACAAGAGTTTAGTGAAACCTTACCTTATCCAACAAGATTAGAGGCAAAATCCAATAATATTCCAATGCTAGATCACCCCTAAACAAACAAAATCACAAAACTTTCTCAAAAACCAAACCAAAAAATACAGAAATGTTAGGGCAGAAAACTGGAGTGCAAGTTTCGAGTTCTTACCAGATTTTCCTAGATAGAAACGAAGAGCTCGACGAGAGCTTCGTGTGGCCGCAAACGGCTCGTCAATGGCAGCTTCGTAGCTCAAGTTATGGCTCCCGGAAGGTGATGATGAATAGTGACAATGGGGTTTCACCCCCCACCATCACCTCTCTCTCTCTCTCTCTCTCTCTCTCTCTCTCCCCACCATCATCTATCCGAGCTCTCTCTTTCTCTCTCCATCAAAATGAGCTTAAAGCTCATTAAACACACATATATATGTTGCATCTTGGGCCTGGTTTGTGCCCGATCCAACCCGTTAGCAGTTTTAGTCTGTTTTGGCCTACTTTGGGCCAAAACCTTTAAACACACATATATATGTTGCATCTTGGGCCTGGTTTGTGCCCGATCCAACCCGTTAGCAGTTTTAGTCTGTTTTGGCCTACTTTGGGCCAAAACCTTTAAGATTAGTGTCCAATTTTCGATTCTAATTTATTTTTTCTCTTCCAAAATATTAAATCAAATTTTTGAAATCTTATTTTCTTAAAACACGGTACCGGATAGTCTAAAGCTGGTACTGTCAGCTTAAGCACCGGTACACATTTTTACAAAAATCTTTCACAAAAAATACATTTTCCAACTCAGAAAAATTTATTGGATTCAAATTTCACCTTTGTATTTTAAAAAGAACATTTTTACATTTTTTAACCTATTTCGAGTAATTAAAAATTATTATTTTATTAAAACGGTTTTGCATAAAAAAACTCCGGTTCTTACACTTCACGGATCCAATTTTCGTTTGAGATAAGTTTGAAAGAAATTGAGAGTGCGGAAGCCAAGTTATGGCCGACCAAAGTTTGGTCAAAAATCAAATTTTTACAAAAATCTCCAAAACTTCTATTTTACCAACAACCTCAACTCAAACCAATGTTTTACACTCCAAGACAACGTTAAACACGTTCAACACAGTTTTCCAATTAATCCATACCTTCTACAACATACCAATTCTTAATCTCAGCAATTCCATTCCAACAATTCTTAACCAAAATAATGCAATTCATCAATACCTCAATAATTATAACTCAAAGTCATCATTCTCACCAATCATCATCTCAAACTTATAGCAAACTCAATATTTCACCAAAACTACTAACATTAGCAATCTCACAATATTCAACTTATCCTATGGTCAACTAGCCTACGTTTTCACGAAACATTATATATTATCTACGAGAAACCAAAATCATACTTTGGCCGATTCCTCCCTAAACTCGGAACACCTCAATTATCCACCGTTCCTCAAGCTCCAAAGCTCCAACTCCTCACCAATTGAATTTTCAGCTCCCAGGATTCAATTACAAGCTTCCAATATTCACCAATTTTATTCCGAATCACCCAATTCAATCTAATACAATCCAAATTCACTATAATTAACATATGATTTGCTAATTAATGATTTATAGAGGGTTAAGTAGTTTCTTACCTTATCCACTTAAAATTGGAGTAAAACCCAACAATTATCCACCGCTAGAGTATCCCTAAACCATCAAAATCACAAAATCTCTCAATACTAAAATCCAAATTCGTGAAAAATGGGGAAACAGAAAAATGGACACACAATAACAAATTCCTTACCAAATTGTTGGGAGTAGTTTGTAGAGAATTCTGAGACGAACGCATGGCCGCTGACGGCTCATCAATTGAAATTCTGGATAGAAAGTTACAAGGATTTGAAATTGAAAGTGGAATAAGGGGTTAGGGTTTGTTTTTGATTCTCCTCCCCCAAATCAAAGTTCAGCGTGCTTCAAATGAAAGAATGAGGAAGAAAAGGCTAAATTCTTATATTTATGAGGTTGACCACCAAAAATACTCTCGAATTATTTAAACGCTAACAAAAATACACTCGAATCTTACTATCGACAAAAATGCCTTCAAATAATTTAAAAACACAACAAAAATACCCAACAGTAAATATATATTTTCAAAAAGTACTTTAGAGATAGAATTTTGATGTAATTTTTTGCAAGCATGATTATAAAAATAAGATATTAATATACTTAAAATTTGGTAATTTTTCATTAAGTATATATTTTTTTATAATTTTTTTGTTAACAATCAATAATACTTTTAAAAAATTACAAAACAATATATACTTAAGAAAAAATCACTAAATTTTAAGAATAATAATATCTCATTTTTCTAATCATACTTGCAAAAAATTGCATCAAAATTCAATCTCTAATGTATTTTTTGAGAAATATATATTGAATGTTAGTTTTTTTTTGCAAGATTTTCTAACATTAAATATGTATTTCTCAAAAAATATATTAGAGATTGAATTTTTTGATAAATTTTTTGCAAGTATGATTAGAAAAATGAGATATTATTTTCCTTAAAATTTGGTGATTTTTCGTTAAGTAGGTATATTTTTTGTAATTTTTTGTTAACAACCAATAATATTTTTTAAAAAATCACAAAAAAATATATATTTAGAAAAAAATCACCAAATTTTAAGAATAATAATATCTCATTTTTTTAATTATGCTTGCAAAAATTCACATCAAAATTTAATCTTTAAGGCATTTTTTCAAAATATATATTTACTGTTGGACATTTTTGTCGCATTTTAAAATTATTTAAAAGCATTTTTGTCGATAGTAAAATTCAGCTGCATTTTTGTCAGCGTTTGAATAATTTGGGAGCATTTTTGGTAGTTAACCCTATATTTATATGGTGGGCCTTAGGTCCGGTCCAACCGGTTTAGTCCGTTAGCCCGTTTTTGGACCAAAAACTTTAAAATTAGTGTAAAAAATTGTATTTTAATTATTTCTCCTCTTCTAAATCATCAATTTTAATTTTTTAATTTCTTTAATAATAATTAATTTATTGGTTAACTACTTATTAATTACCGGGAGTTTACATCCATCCTATCCCCCTAATAAAAATTTTTGCCCTCGAAAATTTCGATCGCTTTACAAAAAGTAAGCGAGAACAGCTCCTCGTTATTTCCATAACACCTTGCTCACATCCACGAGATGCTCTTTGGTTCTTGTCCACACCAAACAATCGATATTAAGGTGATCAGTTTTAATATCTCAAATCCAATGCTTCGAATCTCTAAAAGTATGCTCATGAACATTTATACTATATATGTCAAACAGACATCCTAAATAGCATATACACATTGTCAGAGTATGCTCAAAAGCAGGTTATTGAAATTTATACACTACATCAAATCCTAAAGGTATCATTTAACCAATTATAAAATCAAGGCAGAATCTAATAATAGCAACATGAACAAGCGCAGAGAAAGTGTTTGTTGTTTTGTTTGTTTGGAGAATGAGGAAGAAGATGGGTAGATCTAGTGGAATGGTAGATTTTAAAATTGTGGTGGTGGTGGTTTTGGAAGGTGGTGGTGATTTTGGAAGGAAGACGAGAAATGAAGAGAAAAAGAGAAGGGGGGTATTTACGGAATTATAAATAAAAATTTAATGATTGGTCATTTTTGTTAAATAAAACTTATCTTATATGAGTATAATTTTAGTTTCAATTTTTTATGATTAGTTTTGTCAGCATTCGAATCTTTCATGGTCAGAAATGACTATTTATTCTAGAAAATATAAAGTATTTTTTGATTTTTGAGTATTCAAAATATTTTTTGTTTTAATAAATAATAATATATATTATTTCTAAACTCATTTCAAGAATACATGTTAAGAATAAGATTGAACACGCTGACACATGATGTTATATATTTAGGTATGCTCAAATGTATTTGGTGAAGAATTTTCTATTTTTTATTAAAACACGTTTAAACACAACAGACATATATATCAAATAAATATTATGTCCAAAATGTGTTCGAGATACGAACATGATAATTTAACAAAATATCTGTAGAAAAAAATAAATAAAAGAGAGCAATAGATAAGTATGGTGGGTGAAAGAAGAAAATAATTGACACCATGGAATAAATAACTTTTTTTCCTGAAGAAATGACTTAAATTATACAAACAAAAGGTGCAAATTGTATTGTATAATACAAAGGAGACAATGAAATAAATGTAGCCAAAATAAATAGTTCAGCTTACACTGAATAAAATTATCGACATTAAAAGTTGCTTTTTTATTTTTTATGTTTTTTAAAAAAGACAAATTNTTCTCTCTCATATTTTTTTTATTTTTTTGGGTTCGATCTTATAAAATAAATAGTGAAAGATCACATTTTACCTTCTAAAAAAAATTTAAAATTTAGAAAATCTAAATACAAAATTTTGATCTGGCTTAGGATTTGCCGATGATGGCGTGTAGCTTCACCTTGGCTTTATTGAAAATTATGGATTCAAATCGCTGTAGTAGTTTGCTGTCACAAATCACAAGGACAAGCATTTCTCTTTTATTTTCATTTTTAAGTGCTCTAGATGAAGATGAGAGTCATTATATATGTCCGCACTCCACATTTGACGTTTTAAGCATACATGAATTACATAAACGTTAAGAAGTATTCCCCATCTTCTCTTTATATTTTATTTGATCATCACTTCAATTTCATTCACGCACAGAAGAAAAGAATAAATAGACCTCTCTTCTCTTTGTGTGTGTCTCAAACATGGCTTCATCTACGGCCAACAACAGCAAAGAGATAGCCGCAGAGATTCCCACTGTGGTGAGGGTGTACAAGGATGGCACCGTGGAACGCCTCAGAGAATCCCCGTTCGTGCCACCCTCCCTTGACGACCCACAACTCACTGTCTCCTCCAAAGACACACTCATCTCACACGAACCCTCCATCTCCGCTCGCCTTTACCTTCCAAAACACACTCACAACAACAAACTCCCCATCTTGGTCTACTTCCATGGCGGTGGATTCTTATTTGAATCCGCTTTCTCTCAATCCTACCACTCTCACTTCAACTGCTTTGTCTCCCAAGTTGATGTCATAGTTGTCTCTGTAGAATACAGGCTCGCACCGGAACACCCTCTCCCAGCAGCATATCATGACTGTTGGGCTTCTCTTCAATGGGTTGCCGCTCATTATTCCTCTCCAAACCCACCCAACAAGGAGCCATGGTTGATCAACCACGGTGACTTCAGCAGAGTTTTCCTAGGAGGTGATAGCGCTGGCGGGAACATCGTTCACAACATGCTTATGCGTGCTGGCTCTGAGACTTTACCTGCTTCTGTCAAAGTGTTGGGTGCTTTTCTTTCCCATCCATTCTTCTATGGTTCACAACCAATCGGGTCAGAACAGGCTATTGCTACCCCTGACTACATGCTTAAAGTTTGGAACTTCGTGTTCCCTTGTGCCCCTGGTGGGATTGATTGCCCTATGATCAATCCAATGGCGGATGGGGCACCAACCTTGGCTGGACTTGGATGCTCTAAGATACTGATCTGTGTTGCCGGCAAAGACAAGTTAAGGGACAGAGGAATTTGGTACTACGATGCTGTCAAGAATAGTGGCTGGCTTGGAGAATTGGATCTTTACGAGGAGACTCAAGAGGACCATGTTTATCATATCCACAATCCTCTATCTCACGCTGCCTTCAATCCAAAGGGATTGTTTTTCCTGCTTAGTTTTGGTTTTTAAATTTAATTGTTAAAGTAATCATCATAAAACTTACTGCAACTTTCACTTTATCAATAAGGTTCATTTTTTCAATAGCAACTATATCATTCTTTAATTCACTTGGATTAATCGTGTGGTCACCTTACTCGTTTGTTTAAGTAAATATCAGTGAATCCAAATTTTATCTTGTATATGCAACAATTTATTGGTCAGCAATAAATTTTTAAATAAAATTTAAATCTACAACAAATTGATCATTATCCTACCGAATTAAAAAAAAATCATGAAACATCTAAAAATATATCTTTCTTTATATATGGATCCAAAATTTTCAACCAAAAATACCTCGGTAAACACATCCTATTTAAAAAAAACAAACAAATAAAATATTAGTCGAAAAAATATATAAGTCTTGAGACATCGAGCTCAAAATTTGATAGGTATTTTTTAAAGGACATAGTATTCATCTAAAAAGGATTCATCAAAGAAAGAGGTAAGATTGATCGATAAGTCTTATCGAAGATGAGTAATAAGTGAAGATAATTGATAACAGTTACTCACGTCATATAAGGAGCGAGAACAATTACTTAAAGATTAATACACGTAGAAGTTGTATTTGAATTTGATTGGTCGAAAACTCTTATAAATAGATGTAGATTAGAAGAAACAAGGGTTGGAATCTGATATCAAAAAATACTATCGCACACTCATATTCCTAGCGAATTTCTGAGTCTGTTAAGAGCTTTTTTTTCTGTAGGATTTTTTCTATGTCTTTTACTTTCAATTTAAATTTTCTGTAATCTTTATTTTCTTGTAAATTTATTTTTCCAACAAGTTTTCTCTCTCCGTTTTCTTTTAAAATTCAATATTTTATATTTAATAATTTCAAAGTCCTTCAATCATCGAAGACAATTTTTTGCTTTCTTTAAATTAAATGTCATTTCATTCATTTTCAATCATTTTATTTTCAAATTTATTTGATTTCTTTTTTATATTTTCTTTTGTTATTTTAACCAATTGAAAGAACCTTTGATACACTTTCAAAAATTAATACTCACAAAAAGAGTAGGTTTCGCTCTCAGATCACTAGATATCGAACCATCATCGATTTGTTGAGTAAATCCCCATAATGATCTTCGAGATTGACGCCATGCACCAAAATCGTCCCTAAGATTCCAATAGCATCAATTATGTCCCTAAGATTGGAAAATTTGCACCATAGTAGTCCCCGACCCGTTTTCCGTTAACGACGCGCTGACGTGGCTTGATGACGTGGACCTTTGGTGACACGTGTCAGTCAACGACACGTGGCATGCTGACATGGATGGGTATGCCACGTGTCACAATGCTATTTTGCCACGTGTCATAATGCTATTTGTCCACGTATCATCCACTATGTCATCGTTACATGTGCACCAAATTGATCCCTTACTTTGCATCAAATGACTCATTTTAGTCCCTGAAATTGAATGTCGTGCACCAAATTAGTCCCTTCATAAGTTTTTTCTTATTTTTTTATAAATTTAAAATTCTCAATATTTTTTTATATACTAATTTTTTATTATACATATTTTATAATAATTTTTTTAATTAATAATGTTAACTTGTATCATTAGAGTACATGTTAACTAAAACCAAAACTTTATTATTGCCTCTTGTGTTTATTTGTATCTGTTTTAATATTGTTCAAGTCATGGTTACAATAAGTACTTATATTAATTAATAGTGTAATATATGAAAAAACCGCCTAACTAAGTTATAGATAAAATGAATTATTATAATCGACAGTATAAATCTATCTTATTAATTTAGTGAGAAGTTAATTATATGGGAAATTGGACATTCTTAAAATGGATGGGAATAATAAATTTATATTAGTTAATAAGTGCCTTATCAAGTATTCCTAAAATATTTATTAAAATGTTAAATATTAAAAAAAATTGTACTAAGGAATATTATTATACTCTTAACTTACACTCTTTATTAAATCAATATCAATGTCACATAATTTTTTTAATAAAATATTGTAGAAAAAAATTGTATAATTAAAACTAATATTTTAAAAATATTTTATAAAAATACTTGTATTTAAATAACTTGTGAAAATATAAAATTAAAATTAGTGTATTCAAATATATAATGAGAATTTTAAATTTATAAAAAAAATGAGAAAAAACTAATGAAATGACTAATTTGGTGCATGACATTCAATTTCAGGGATTAAAATGAGTCATTTGATGCAAAGTAAGGGACTAATTTGGTGCACATGTAACGATGCCATAGTGGATGACACGTGGACAAATAGCATTGCGACATGTGGCATAATCTGACACGTGGCAAAATAGCATTGTGATACGTGGCATACCCATCCACGTCAGCATGTCACGTGTCGTTGACCGACACATCATCATACCGTTACACGTGACCAAACCATGAGGTGACACATGTCACCAAAGGTCCACGTCATCAAGCCACATCAGTGCGTCGTTAACGGAAAACGGGTCAGAAACTGCTATGGTGCAATTTTTTCAATCTTAGGAACATAATTGGTGCAATTGAAATTTCAGAAACAATTTTAGTACACAACGTCAATCTCGATGACCACTATAGGGATTTACTCACGCAAAGTAGATCTCCTAAAAATGAAAAAAAAAAAATAACTGCGTTCAAATACATGAATCTATCACATCAGACATTGCGCTGGATACTGAAAAATTTTAATTTCGTTGTCATCCTCTTTCTTTGCAAAACGCACAATTTTTAAATATCCTTTCTGTATTTGATTTTTTTTTCTTTTTCAATATTAATCTTGGTTGAAATTCCAACGTTTGGGGTAAGTTCTAAAATTGTTTCTAACGTTTTAATCGTCTTATTTAAGTTACTAACGCTTTAAAATTGACTCAATGTTGTGCTACCGTTAGGGATCTGTTAACAAAATTGACGGCGGGATAAAATTGAGACGATTTTGAAACGTTAGGGACCTAAATATGACGAAAACATTAGGGACAAAAACGATACATAGAAATAAATTTTAGTTTTATCGTTCAATAATATCAATTTTTTACTGTACATAGTATTCAATTATTTTTTAATCACATCTAAGTAAATTACACTTAATCACATT
>NC_029789.2:19562699-19566559 GCF_000816755.2 Arachis ipaensis
ACTAAAAATATTTAAGAGTAAAATTATAACAAAATTAATTTTTTTAGAATGAAAGTAATGTGATTAAGTGTAATTTATTTAGATATGATTAAAAAATAATTGAATATTATGTACAGTAAAAAATTGATATTATTGAAGGATAAAATTAAAATTGATTTTTATGTATCATTTTTGTCCCCAACGTTTTCGTTCTATTTAAGTCCATAACGTTTCAAAATCATCTCAATTTTGTCCCACCGTCAATTCTATTAACGGATCCCTAACGGTAGGACAACATTGAATCAATTTTGAAACGTTAGGAACTTAAATAGGACGATTGAAACGTTAGGAACAACTTTGTGACTTACCCCTAACGTTGAGGACAAAAACGATACTTTACTCTAAAAAAAATTTACCGTCATTAGTTTTGCCTTTAAGTGTTATTAACCTCAAATAAAAAAAGTTTAGGGTAAAGCATGTGTTTTGTCCGTAATATTTACATTTTGGAAAAGTATAGGGTACCAACATATTATCTGCCAATTTATTGCCAACAATAATTAATTATTATATTTTAAATACATATATAAAGAGACACATCCAGAAAATATATCTATAAAGATACTTCTATTAAACACAACCATAAAAAAAATATTTTTATTAGACACATCCATAAAGACACTTCCATAAAATACAGTTATAAATAAGAGTTGGCAGAAATTGGCAGATATGCTATTGGTAACGTAGCAGAACTGATATTTTTTCTTCAAAAATACTCCTAACTTTTAATTGCATTCAATTTTACTCCTAACATTTTCAAATTTAAGCAAAACTACCCTAGACGTTAACCTGATCTAAATCACTAATGGAGCTTGTGATCTGGTAGTGTGAAAATCTGATGCGGCAAACACAAACAAACTTGTTATTTTTTAAATTAAAATTTAATTTTAGTAAAATAAAAAATAAACTTAAACCATTACAAAACCCTAAATTCTCAAATCTTTGTAACGGTATTCTCTCTTCTTCATCTTCTTTATTGGTCTCTCTCTCTCTTTCTCTCTCTCTCTAATAACGGGTAAGCTGGGTAAAAGTCATGGTTTTCCAAAGTTCTGTGTTGTATAGAGGAGATGTAGGCATTGAGGAATACTGATGTGCCATTGCGGGAAACCTCCTGTTCTGAAGAAATTGAAAACTCCAAATAACCCAGGATACAGATTTTGGAATTGTGTAAATTTTGATGTAATAAATTTCTGTTTTTGTGGGATTAGGGTTTTTGGATTCTTGTGGAATTGAAAATTTTGGTTTGTGTGTAGTAATTAAGTGTTGGATGATGTTGTTGCAGATTGGGAAAGATTGCTCTTTCTTTGTCTAGGCAGATTGTGAGGTAGCAACAGAAGAAGATTGTAAAGTTGCAAGATTGAAGATGAAAATTTGTACCTTGAAGACTAAATTAGCCTATGCCAACTGTAAATAAGAGATTGTTGCTATGTTTGTAATTATAGGATGGATTATAATATTTTTCTTGTTGTATTTGTTGTGTAAAAATGGGACCATATTGAGGCTGTCATATTAAAGGAATGGGTGATTTTGGGAAGGGGTTGAGGCTTGGAAGTATTGCTGTAACAAGTATTGTCATTTGTCTGTAAATTTCAACTGATCGGCATATGATGTTTCAAAAATGTCCCTGAGTCGAAAACTATTCTTTAATGTTAAACCAAAAATTTAGTCCATTGTGCACATTGTACGCTTAAGCCATTGACTCCCTAGTACTACTCTATGCAATTTCACCTTTTTAACATGGAAACATCTATTGTTGCTAATCTTTGTCACGTTAAATTCTCACATTGTAAGATCATTCAACTTTGTTAGTGATTTAGACTGGGTTAACGTCTAGAAATAATTTTACTAAAATTCAAAAATACTAAAGATAAAATTAAATGCAATTAAATGTTAAGAGTATATTTGAAAAAAAAAATACAAACATTAAAAAAAAACATATTTTTCAAAAAATTTAATATAGTAGTAGCCTTGCATTGCCACCAAAGACAGAAACGTGGCATATATATATATAGTTAAAATTTTATTATGTTGAATACTACCATAAAAATTTTATAATTATCTTCACATGAAGATAATTTTATTTTTCTATTAGATTATAAATTGTATGGTTTAATTTTAATTTGTTATAAAAAGTATTTTTTTTTAAAGTATCCCTAAACAAACAAAATACACTTTTTAACACAAAAATCTTTATAAAAAAATGATTTTAACATCTTCAAATAAATAGGTGCCATTTATTATTACTAAATTAATTAAAGATAGCAAAGTACATATAATCATGGCTGATAAATTAATTGTCTTTCATTGTCTAAGAAAATCAGTAACATGCTTGATCAATCTCTTGCCTTTGTCAGTGTGGGGATGGAACATGTAATAAACATGTTGCTCTCCTTTCTCTTCGAACAATTGCACTTGCCCTTTCCAGCCACTGGCCCTGACGGCCTCGTAATACAAAACAGTTCTATCCCTAAACGATACATCATCGCCGGCAACCGAAATGAACATCTTGGAGCAACCAAGGGTAGCCAAGCTGGGTGCCCCAGGAGCCATTGGATTCACCATGGGGTTGTCGATCCCACCAGGAGCATCAGGGTACACAATACCCCATGCCATATACGGCAAACTTTTCTCGAACCCTTCAATTGGTTCCGACCCAACTGGCTTCGAACCACAAAAGTAAGGGTGGTTCATATATGCACCAATGATTTTGACACCGTTAGGTAAAGGCTCAACACCGGCACGCATGGCAACGTTGTGGACAATGTTTCCACCGCTGCTATCACCCCCTATGAAGATCTTGCTGAAATCCCCGTGGTCGATGAGCCATGGTTCACTGATAATGTGGCTGTTTTGGGTGGCCTTGGCATGAGTTGCAGCCCATTTGAGACCAGCCCAGCAATCCTCGTACGCTGCAGGGAGATAATGCTCTGGGGCCTTTCTGTGTTCCACGGAGACAATCAAAACATTTGCTTGGGATGCTACGATGTTGCAATATTCATGGTGATGTTCTGAAAAGGCTGATTCACGGCAGAAGCCGCCGCCGTGAAAGTAGACCAAGATGGGGACTTTCTGATCATTGGCGTTCAGTTTGGGAAGGTAGAGTCGAGCAGAGAGGAGGGGGTTAATGGAGAAGACAATGTCTTTGGAGGAGACACCGGTTTCAGGGTCATTGAGACATGGTGGAGCCCTCGGCATGTTTCCAAGGCGTTCTGTGCTACCATCGTTGTAGACATTTAGGAACGTTGGGATTTGTAAAACTATTTGCTTCATGCTGTTGGTGCCTTCTATGGATGCCATTTCAAAATGTTTTATTCCACTCTAAGTCACTATGACAATGTCTCTTAAGGGTTATATAATAAGTTGATGATTATATTCACCCTTCTTGATGTTGTTATATAATAGTTATTTTGGTTAATTGAAAGATCTGATGAACATAAATGAAATACAATACATTCATTCTGAAAACATGGTAATGTTATTTCTGGAAAGTAGAATATCTGCTCATGTATCATATGAATGGATTATGTTATTTAATTTGGTGCATGAACCTTTTCTCCGTTTACAATATTTCTTCCCTTTTATAAATTTTCTTGATCTCTTTCCTTAATGAGGTACATACGGAGATACCTTCTTTTGGACACAAAAATCTTCCCTGTTAACTGAATAGAAAGTGGCACTAATTGTGCTATATATTCATTAATAAAGAAGAATCGGAAATGATAGTCAATTTTAACAATTAATAAAGAAAGATATTTTTCTTCTTTTGGTTCTTATTTATGATAATTAATGAATTTATGCTATAATTCAAAATAACTGTTCATTTT
>NC_029789.2:19566567-19570155 GCF_000816755.2 Arachis ipaensis
TAAAAAAATAATTTCACACTATTAAATATAATTTTATACCATTAAAAATATTAATAGTAATTAATTAATAATTATAAATCACAAAATCTAATTCTCTAACACTTCTCTAATTATTTAATAGAATTTATGTTACGCTTACACAGAACTACAAAACATTATTTACTTTTTCTCCAATGACCAACCCCATATCATGATGGCCCATATGGGTGCTATCTATAGCCGGTGATTACTATCATGTCTAAAAAATAATGTTTAATTTGTTAAAAAAAATAAAAAATTAATATTTAATTTAAAACAATAAATAAATCATTTTTAAAAATTTATTACACAATTAAGTTAAAAAAATTAAATACCAACTTATAAGTACTATAAAATTTATCATCTATAGCCTTGCAGATAACTTGGTTTTTTGAGGGATAATTTTTCACATTTGAAAAATAACAGCCTAAACGATAAAGGCGAATACTTACCTCAAGTTGCTTTAAAACACATTTTTTAAAGATGCTTTAAGTGTCAAATTATAATTAGATGCATTTAATAAACCAATTTAATAATTTAAAGGCTAAAATTAAAAAAAATAGCTTTTTATAATAATAACAATAAATTAATTGTTCATATGTATTTGTGTCTTGTGTAAAAAGGAGATCAAATGTGTTCATCATTTGTTTGTGTTCTGTGAGTTTACGTGACAGAAGTGGTGCATCTGATTGAGATGTTTTCATAGAGATTAGGCTATCCCAGGAAGCATTAAAGGCTTGTTTGAGAGTTGGAATGGAACACCTAATAGAAAAGAGGAGCAGAAGAGGTGGCTGACTGGGTTCTTTGTGGTTATTTGTGGTTATTTGTAACGTCTGGTTGGAACGCAATAACAGGATTTTCAAAAATAAAGAGGTAACTGTTGATGTCATATAGAACAGGACGTTTTTCAACAATAACAGGACTGGTATTGATCCTACTGGTTGTTGATGGCAATGTCGGAGATGACATAGGATTGTTAACCTTGTGTTTAGATTTGTTTTTGTATCTGTCTGTTTTATGCTCCACTCTCATGTGCCGAGCTTCATTTGTTTCAAAAAAAAATTATTAAATTCGGTTCAATCCGGTTCATTACATAATCGAACCGAATCATGCTTTTTT
This sequence comes from Arachis ipaensis, assembly GCF_000816755.2. Classification (NCBI taxonomy): domain Eukaryota; kingdom Viridiplantae; phylum Streptophyta; class Magnoliopsida; order Fabales; family Fabaceae; genus Arachis; species Arachis ipaensis. The sequence continues at coordinate 19,567,705 of NC_029789.2, forward strand.
TGTCATTTTTATTTTTTTTTCCAAAAACGATGTCGCTCAGCAATCCTAAGTCTTCTCCCTCAATGTCAAGCTCGAGCTCTGTGGCTCACTGCGTGCTTTCGCGCCCAAGTTTTCTTCCTCTCTCGACTTCGCTCTCTCTCACTGTCTCTGGTGTCACACTCAAATTCGTTATCGCTCTCTTGGCTCCGGTATTTTCCACTATCTTCGGTCTAGCACTTAGTCGCGTTCGTGTGCCTTTTCTGTCCTCGTCGCTCCAGGTCTCGTCACCGTCTCACAGTTAGTCCTACGCCTTCGTTCCACTCGTAGTCGTTTAGGCCCCTTGTGCCACAATTCCTCTTAGTATGTTGCAATTTTCTTTTTCTATAACTTAGTTTTAATTTATCAATTTCAAGTTTTAATTTATCAATTTCTAATTTAAGGTGTGATGGTCTTGGTGTAATTACTTCTAGAAATTCTTCAATTGGGATTTGTTGTATTATTTTGAAAATTAAGAATAGTTAGATTCTGATTTATCTGCTTCTCATATAACAACAACATATAAATATTATCTATACATTCTGTTAGTAATTTTAATCATTCAATAATTTTTTTAAATAATATGTGAATTTAAAGGTTTCATAATCAATTTTTTATGAATGATGAATATAAAAATTAAAGTAGAATTAACTTATATAATTTGTGTAAGCAATTAGAAACATACTAAAAAAAACATTCTTGATTTCCACCTCACCATATATGATTCCCTCAATATATATCATAGTACAAGAAATGAAATAAATATTGACGTATACTAAAAAAACATTCTTGGTTTCCACCTCATCAGATATGATTCACTCAATATATATCATAGTACAAGAGATGAAATAAATATTGACGTATACAATATTAAACAATTCTATCAATTTTGACAGATAAGTTTTATATCAGTTATAACAAATCAAATTAATTTTCGTATCTCATATACTCTAAACAAAGAAATTTTTTATGTTTTTAACAAATTAAAAAAATATTTTCAAAAACCTTTTTACTTAAATGAAAGTATTTTATAATACACTATTAATATTTTGTAAAATAATATAATATTATAACTATTTATGATATCTCAGATTTTTTTTATACTCTAGTTAAGAAAATTAATATATTAAACATAATTTTTAAATTGAATTTTGAGAATAGAATAATATTTTAAAATTTATTTACACTACAACAAAATCGACACTTAGCGGCAGTTTCTAGACCCGTTTAGTGGCGGTTTAATGAAACGTCAGAAGATGAGGCGCGGGTAAACGATTAGCGGCGGTTTTAGCTAATTGCTGGAATAACCGCCGCTAAATGTCTACTAATTTTGTGGCAGTCGCTAAATAGCAAATAAACGAAAACGACATTTGTTTTGCGGCGGTTCTAAACCGCTGCCAAATTTTAGTATTTCCGTTCATAGTTATTAGAATTGGATCGGACTGTCCAGTGGTCCAACCGACTCAATCGTTAAACCCGTGCTTCCACCAATAGACCCATAACGTGTGGATCACTGTAGAATATCAACTATGTAAAGCTTTCCACAAACGAAGAAGGTAGAGCTCAAACCTAGAACGTGGAAGAAGGAAAAGCTTTAACAATGTCATGTTACCACCAAGCCAAATGTCTCTTTGATGTATATAGCGCTAAAATATTTAAAACATTATATTTAAAATTAGTGAAATATTTGCCAAAAACATTATACTTTGTTGGTCAGTTAACATTATTGAATCCATTAACCACGATAATATGCAGATGATTGATTGGTTTTCATATAAAAATATTTTTATTCTATTTAGAAATAAAGTAAATAAGAAAATCTTATTGGTAAATTTGTTCACATTAGTTAACATATATAGCTTATTTAACTTGTGAATTTTTTTTACATAAAACGAATGTAGAAAAAGTTTTACGAGTTTAAGTAACAATCATTTAAACATATGTAGCTTAAGATAGTAGTGTTTACTTAACTAAATTATACCAAGATGGTTATTACTAAAGAAAATATTGCAATATGTGGTAATACGCATTTTGCGGCGGTTTAAACAAAACCACTGCAAAATGTAAAACAATAACTCACCCGACAGTACATATAGCGGCGGTTTTCAAAAAGACACCGCTAAATGCAAGCCTGATTGAAATATAGCGGCGGTTCGAGAAAAACCGCCGCTAAAGTAGTTCTGATTGTAGCCCCAACCAATAACCGCCGCTATATGTGCCGCAGGTTGCCGTTTTGCGACAATTTTATGAAATCGCCGCAAAATTTCTATCGCTATCTGCCAAAATTTTTGTAGTGTTAAGGCATAAAAATCTCGTAATTAGTTTATTTTAGATAGTTATATTAATATTTTATTTTCTAATGTATTGGATATAATTTTATTTTGATATTCTTTATCATAGCATTAATCAATAATTTTTTTTTAATCTTAAAAAATA
>NC_029789.2:19570260-19580942 GCF_000816755.2 Arachis ipaensis
TCTCTCTATATGTATTATGAAAACAGAAATAAATTAAAAAAAAAAATTGAAGTGGGGTCAAATTTATTTATTGAGTGGGGACAAATAAATTTTTATCTCATCTATTACATATAACTCTATAAAATTTTAAGGTTTAATTACTCTGCAGGTCCCTATAGTTTTAACGAATTTTCAATTAGGTTCCTATATATTTTTTTTCTTTTTAATCGGGTCCCTATACATTATTCTTTTTTTCAATTTAGTCCATGTTAACGTTAAACGTAAAAAAAAAATATTAGTGAATTGTAAAATTATGTTGAGTTAAGAAATTAACTAATTTAATTTAATTTGTGATGACAAACATTATTTAATTGGACAAAATAAATAATTAAATGTTGATTGTATATGAAGCTAATTATTTATTGTTTCAATACCGCAGCCCAAATTGAATGGAAAATGAAACAAGACTGATGGGTTGATAACACAAACGAAGCCCAAAAGGAAACAAAGATAAGAAATTAACGGGCCAAATAAAGTGATCTAATCCAAGCCTGATTTGATATTCAGCAAGCAAATTTCCTCTCACTTGCTTTCACCAACTCAACGTACACTTTTGCCTGCTGTGGTTAGAACTCAAAGAAAGTGAAAGAAAGCTTCTTCCCTAAGCTGATCATCAAAGAAGCAAGAAAGAGAAAGACTAAACTTGAAAGGCAGAAGTCTAATCAACCATTTCAAACCAAATCAAGCTTAAGTAAAGGTTAAAAGTAACCCATTTTCTTATACATGCATTAGATCTTCTTCTCTTCATCTTCAACATTCTGCTTATCCATTCTGAGATACATGGGAAAGATGTTGTCTGTTCTTCACTGCTGTAAATTCACGGTCTTAAACATATCTTGGGGACCAAGTTGGTTTTCAAGGGATGAGATAAGGCTTTGCCATTGGAAACATTTGTTCATGATGACTTGTGGCTTTCGGTTAACCAAAGAGATCAGAAGCAAAGTCCCAAATTTAAGTAAAAATGGGAGAAAATAAACGGCTGGGTTGGTGAAGCACAAAGCTCAAGAAGTTGACCTAGGAAGAGCAACCAAGCAACATGCAAGGAGATAAAAGAAGTCTTGCTGTTCATTCAGAAGCCAATGAGAGAAAACCAGAGTTTGGTGAGTTGTGTTCTGTGAAGAGTTCCCTGAAGAAGTTCCTCTACTTGGATAATGTTTTCTTTCAAAGAAGCATTCGGCCAATATTGAAGAACTAAATTAGAAGCTTGTAAATCTGGTTTATCACATAGCAAAGAGGCTGTTGATGAAGTCAATCTCCTTCATGTTTTACAGATTGTAATTTACTTTTCAATGTTTATCTTTCTGTAATTTCTTGAGTGAAAAGGCATATTGAGAGAGCTCAAGTAAAAGCCATGAGTGGAAAGAGGCTGAGTGATACACTTGAGAGAAAAGTCTAGAGTTATTTTCAAATTTCTTTAAGTATGTCTGTGTCTTGTATCTTGCACCTGTAAGGTATCCCTTTCTTAATTGGGTTAGCACTAAGAGTGAAGAGTTAGGTATTAGCATAGCCAATATCAAGTTAGGTTAGAACTTGAGTGTGAAAGGATTGTGTCAATATTGTGGAATTGGTGTATGTAATACTTTTAACTACAATGGAAATTCCTCTATAGTTGTGGAGGAGTCTGGACGTAGGTTGCATAGCACAAGGCAACCGAACCAGGATACATGCTGGTGTTAGCTTCTCTCTTCTCTAATGTGTTCTGTTTTCTGATATTCATGAGACAAAAATAAATTGTCTCATAAATTTTCCGCTGCTGAGTTCAAACAGAATCAGAATAGAAAGTTTGTTTTAAAGGGTCATTTCAGTAACCAAAGGAAAGGCATAGATTCAACCCCCCCTTATCTAAACCTACCACAACCTTCAAATTACTTGTATACCCTTAGGGACATAATTGAAAATAAAAAAAGTATAGGAACCTAATTGAAAATTCAGTAAAACTATAAATATTCAATGAAAGATATTCCTATAATCCCTATTCAATGATTCTACGGCATGAAAAATATTCTCATAATGCTATCATTCTTTTGCTTATTTATATACAAATTGTACCAAAAATACATTTTTTTATTTTTAAAATACCTTATCTTAAGAACACACAAAAAAAGGAATGGATAAAATAAAACAGAAATAGTAGTAATAAGTATATATAAAATTCAGTTTCCATTATTCAATTATTCATTATCATCATGTAATATTTTACATTTGGCTTAATATAAAAGAAAGAAATGTAGCTCCAAGACCATCTCAAGCTAAGTTTGGTATAGGCTTGACAATTATATGATCTGGCTCTGACATCAATATATTTTTTAGTACTAGAACATGAAAATTCAACCGAGTCTATCATATAATAAAAGCCTTAGTTCAAAAAGAATTCATATTTAGATATTATTCGACTAATTAGCAGCACTCCCAACCCTTAACATGCTAGTTAATTCCTTCTTAGCCTCGTCCACCTTAAAATTTGCACCACACACCTGACCAGAACTGTCAACTCTTGGGACAGGCTTCACCTCATTAAGTGGATGCTCAAAACTGCTCAAACCTCCTGATGTTGTAAAGAAGAATCCTAAACAAGCAGCAATACAAGTTAGTTTTTGTTGCATGATGTATAATTTGGAATAATAGGAGGACCATAAAATGGGAAAGATAATGCAAAGTACACCATAAAAAATAAAGGTGGGTGAGGAAAAAGAAAATATCCATGTACCTACATTTTCCATTCCTGTGTTACCAACTTTTAATTCCTTTCTTCCCCGAGTAACGATATTGATATAGCATTCTAAAAGTATTCCTAAACATCCTTCTAAATGCTAAATGAAATAAGAAGTATATAATTTCAATGTTCTAAAAATTTTAAAAGCCAATAGGTTCTTCTATCATTTAGTTAAGATGCTTAAAAAGAACCATTAGGAGGATAAATCATTTCTCTTCTTCCCCTTAATTCACTTTTCGCGAGAATATCTTTGAAATGTGAATTCTCATAGAAAATGCTCAGCACAGCAGGTACAAAACAATCACCGATTTTTCACATAAACTAAGACCATCAACTATTAGACTAAGACCATCAACTATTCCAGAAAAGGCATTTGCTACATCAGTTCCGGCTTTATTACCATATTCAACAGCTCTTTCCTTTGCTTTATGAAGTTCCAAAACTAAACTCAATGCAAGAATCAAGAATTTTACATATTTGGTATCCTGTCCTTGATTCAAAATATCAGCACCACTGCTTTGAAGAAACTGCAAAATATGTGCAACGGATCCACTATTAAACTCATACCAGAGAATTGATGCAGGAATACCAGTCAGTGCAGCAATGAGTTTAAAATAACTATTATGGACTTAACAAAACTAATATATAACTCATACTAAAATATGCTGCTTCCAGTATTAAGAGTTCTTTTTTATTTGTCTTATTTATTTATTTACTTTTTATGAAAGAAGAATATATTAAATGAAGAGAAGAATAATACAAGCAGTAACACACATTGCTCATTGCTACAAAGGTTTTGCCTCTTTCCTACTCCACAAACCCAGCAAACATGGTTAAGAAAAACTAATTGAAGCTTGCATAGCAGACCCAATAAAGGGATCAATGAGTAATCCACTAATCCTAGCTCAAATTGGGAGCGCAAAGCATCACATAACATTATATGAAATCAGATATTAAGGCATGAAGTAACAAAAAAGATTTGTCATGAGAAGCTTCACGTCTTCAATGGTTAGTGTTACTTCAAGATTTGTCATAAAATATCTGAAAATAAAAAATAACTTTATAAAATCGCTTAGTCTTTTATGATGCTCACTCCATTGAAGAAATAGCAACTCCAATATTTTTTTTCTTCTGTCTTAGTAGCCACACGTTGTTGCAGAGCCAATCCAGGAAGCAAGACGGAGTTGAACAGCAGCGATTCGAGGCGAGGCACAGTGAGACAAGGTGAGGCGAGGCGATGCAATGGGCAAGGCAGACGAGCGGAGCAGAGCACCTATGGACGACGCAGACAAACGACGACCACCTAGCGATGGACAAGGACGACGCCACGGAAGACGGCAGCAGAGTGCGACGGAGGAGAAACTCAATTCGGATCCTAAGAAACTAACTTAGGGCTGGTTAGGGTTTTTTAATTTGGGGACAAAATGAAAAGGGTAATATTGGTATTTTAAAAAAAGGAGGAGATCTTAATTAATTATTGAGGAGTGATAGGGGATCAGTAACTTTTGTGATTTGTAGCTATCAAATAGCCATCAATGATGATTTTAATGGTGTGAGATTGGTGTGAGATTTCATCCAATGACTCACTTTGCTTTGCTGGTTACATGCTGGCCAGAATTTATTAAAGTTGCTGGCCCCTAGACTTTTCGTTAATTATTTTAATCCAATTATAAGAATATTCAATTTTTTAACAGAATATTCTGTTATTTTAAACAGATTTGTGACAGTAGGAACTAAATTAAAAAAAAATTAATGTATAGGGACTCAATTAAAAAGAAAAAAAGTATAGAAACCTAATTAAAAATTCGATAAAACTATAAGGATCTACAGAATAATTAAACCAAATTTTAATGGGAGTACTTGTCCCCACACCCCCAAAGTAGATCCGTTCCTGTAATGTGAGTATATTACTTTTTTAATTAGTTCAATATCAACATGTTTAAATGAATTATACCCTTTTCTTTAATTTTACTGGACAAAACTGTTACAGATAAATTATATTATTCGTATATGATTATAATATTTAAAAAAAAGATGGAATGATAAAAAAATTATTATTTTAAAAACCAAAATACTAACAAGTTTCTTTTCATGATTATTTTAAAATAATTTTATGAATTTAGCTAACTAGCAACCTTACCGTACTATGTGGTGTTGAACAAAAGATTTAACATCTGATTGTGTCAAGATACCCACCAATTGTATAAATACTACCTTTAATTTTAAATTTCAATTGTCTGTTTTTTTTTCTTCCTTTTTTAAATACATTTATATATTAATGTATAGAATGGCTATATGGAGTGTATATCAACTATGAAGGACTTAAGTATAAAGAATAGCAAATTATAATTTTCACCTCTTTTAAGTTACTTACAATTGCATTTAACATAAAGAATTGAGCCCATTATAGACCAATGGATGAAAATGTTATTGCAATCAAATTTAAAGAAAAACATTAACCATATAAAACTAATATAGCAGAATTCTATTTGATGAAATTCCTTTTTTCTTTTTGTATAGAAGAGAAAAGACCCAGATTAGAGAAATATGTTTGAAGTATCTCACTTTTAGCTTGTACAAGGCACACCTTAAGTCAAGTAAGTTTAAGTAAAATATTGATCAGAATATCGATTCAACCAAAAAAATTCATGCCGATAAATGATAATGTTACTAAGATGATCCGATTATGTTGACTGCTGAGGTTCATTTTAAACCTAATCGGTAAAATTCACGAAATTAGTGAATAATTTAGAAAATATAATTTTATGGTTTAGTGAGGTAGAATTAATTAAAATGAGAATTTTGACACTAATTTTAAAAAATTTAACCTAAAATTAGGGCTAATAGACCGAACCAGACGAACCGAACCCAAAACGAGCCTAAAGCCCAACCCATTTCATTAATACTTATGAGCTTCAGCTCATTTGCTTCCCAAACACAATCACAATCACGCTGGGGAAGGGGGAAGAACAAGGAGGAAACCTAAAACCCTCACTCAAATTTCAATTCTCAATAACTTTCAATCTAGAGTTTCGATCGCTGCACCATTTGCGGTCGCGTGACCGCAGCATTGCGCTCTATAAAGCCTAGAACTTAATTAGGTAAGAAAGCCATATTTTTCTTTTTAATTTTCTCTTTTCCAATTTCGAAACTCAATGTAAAATTATGTTGAATTTTGTATGATTTTGGTTTTTAGTTTCGAGTTAACTTGCGGGTATTGTCGAGTTTAGCTTGTTTGAGCTATGGGTCAGGTAAGCACTCTCAAATCCTTAGTATATATGTTAAATTAGTGAGATCTATTTTGATTATAGTGGTAATTATGATAATAGATTGAAATTGAGTGTTGGATGGAGCCAATTTGAGGATTTGGAAACTTGAGGTCAAGTTTCGAATGCTGGGTTTCGTTGGTGAGGTTTTGGGATCTTGGAAACTAATGGTGCGGGAATGCTTGAGGTGTTTCGGTTTATCGAAAAATCGGCTAAGGTATGGTTTTGGTTTCTCGTATTTAATATATAATGTCTTGTGAAAACTTAGGCTAGATGACCATAGGATAGGTTGAAATGCATGAGTATGTTAAATGCTTAGTACCATTGACGATAATTGTTGATATGGAATGAGTAATTGTTGGGTGATTATTGTTTATGATGAAAATAGGATGCTAAGTGATAAGTTAATAATGATTGACATGTTGATATGAATAAATATGAGTAGGTGGTGATATATTGATAATCTTGTTGGTGTAATTGAGAAATTGATGCATAAGATTGTTTAAAATTGAGGAATGGTTGAGTATGGTAGGATGTGGAGGTTGTGGTGCTATAAATGGTATGTTGGGGTGTTGTTTTTGTATATGGCATGTTGATTTTGAGTTTGGTTTTGGTAAAAATAGAGGTTTAAGAACTTTTGTGAAAAACTGATTTTTGGCCGAATTTCGGCAAGCTATAACTTGACTTCCAGACTCCCAAATTATTTCAAATTTATTCCATATGAAAATTGGGTCCGTGAAGTGTACACCGTTCAAAGAATGGATGAAAAATGTTTTAAAACGAGAAAGTTATGCGTGTCGGATGGGCATTTCTGTTTGGCATGCATGCGTATGCAGACGAGGTAATGCGTACGCGTGATGGAAAAATTGCACCCCCACGCGTACATGTGGTCCCTGTTTCTGCAAACATGGATTTTGTGTTTTAAAGCTTAATTTCAAACCCCCAAACCTCTATTTTCATCCTTTTAGCTCTAGATCTTAATAGTATGCCTAGTAATGAGATGAAGTTAGGAAAATGTGGTAACTTAGGAGTGAAGTAAGCTTAGAACATGACGAATTAAGAATGAAAAGTGCGAAGGTGTGGCTGAATTGAGGGGTGAATGTTGAGACTGATAATTACTAGGTTTGGCCAGAATGGTCGAGATGGCAAGGTTTGGGTACGAACCCGCTTGCATGTTAATTGAAAATGTGTTCAGATGGCAAGTTGAGGACGGAGAGTCCCCTCTCTTATCGTGATGGGGATGTGGAGAAGGTAGAAAGGCACTCTCCTTCGTATTATTTTTCCCACATTCTTCTCTCGTTGCAAGGTGAAAAGGCACACTCATTTGATGTGGAAAGACACTCTCCTTTGTATATCCTCCAGGAGAAGGTGGAAAGGCATACTCCATCGATGTAGAAAGGAACTATCCTTCGTTTATGATCTTCCTGGAGATGCGCGACCTAGAGGCAAATGTCTGGGTTAGCTACCAGATGTGTCGGGTTTTGGCGATTTAACCGACACGTGAGCTCACAGCCAGTAGGACATGCATGCATCATGTTGCATTTGTTTGCTTTGGTTGGGTGAGCATAATTATTTTGGTTTGCCTATCTGATAAATTCTGTATAACTGGTAACTATGATACTTGCTGTAACTGTTCCTTAAATATATTTGCCTTGTATTTGCTTGTGTTTGTGATTGTCTTTTTGTTTTAAGTACTTTGGTGGTGGACTGATAATAATGATGATTTGTTTTGAAAATGGGACGGATGCCAGGTTGAGTTTATTTGGGCCGGAGGCCGAGTTGGTTTGATTTAAGTCGTAGGCCGTGACTGGTTGGACCAGTGGTAAGGGTTGGTTAACAATGATTTATTAATAAGCAGTAAAATGTATAGAATGTTATTTTAGGTGAAAGTGAAAGAAATGGTTAGAGTTAAATGAAACAAAAAGTAAACTGCAGGATTAGAGTTATATTGTGACTTGGGTACCTTAGAAAGTTTTACCAAATTTATGGTTCAGTTTATTCTTTTAAGTTTTATAATCTGAGTGTCGGCGTTCTAGGATTGCCTCTGGCTTTTCTGAGACCTTATTTATTATATATGTGGGTACCTTAACTATACTGAGAACCCCCGGTTCTCATCCCATATGATATTGTTAATTTTCAGATGTAGGTCGAGAGGCACCTCGGTAAGCGTCTGGACTTCATTCTGCAAGCGAAGTGTTATATCTTGGGACTCCGTATTTTGAGCTTTTATGTTCATTATTCTGTATTTGAATTCTCTTTTGTATATTTAATTTTATTTTATCCCTCTTAGAGGTCAATGTGGAGAAACATGTTGTTGTTTTATCTGTTTGGGATATTTTGGGTTATGTATATTTATGTAAATATTCTCCAGCCAACCTTGACTTCGCAGGTTGAGTTTGGAGCTTGAATATTTTGTATTTTTTGGCACTTCCTTTTTATTATTCATATATATATCTTACATTTCTTTGTACGCAAATTTTTCATTTACGTGAGCGTTGCACCCTTTGTTTTAAACTTTCCTTCAAAGGCTTCTAAATAAAATTTTCTTTCAATTATATCATATATATACTTTTATTTTAGAGGTCGTAATATTTCGCCACCTCAATTTTATGACTTAATTATAAGACTTTGTGTGGTAGGGTATTACATAATTAAACCTTATTTTTTCTATCATAACCCGATCAAATCCAGAAAAAATATTATTCCATCATAACTTTTAAACTACCATAAAGATTATAAGAATAAAAAAAAAAAAGCAATATAGTCAATGCAATTAGCAAATTGTCACACAATCATTTAAAATATATGCAATCATCATACATTAGCATCACTTGCTATAAACTGTTTTTCCTCAACCTCAATTACATCTATAGTTCAAATCTATCTAAAAATTCAGGTGCTAACCAATCTCAAATGTTTTGGCTAATGAATCATATGTATTTAGCTAATATTTGTAGTAATCAAAGACATGTAACAAATAATAAATCATCGAAAAAATGAACAGCCATACAAATCTATCCTACTCTAAGCATAACTAAGCATGATATTAAACAGTAAATCATAAAAAAAAAAGGATAAATAATAATTTCTAGTAGAGATCTTTCATTAACATTCATTTTTATGTACCAAGTAATTATTCAGCAAGACAACAATAAATTCAAGATTTAATCACTAACAAATTTAACTCAATGATGATTTTCAGTAACAAAAATATTTAGCTAAGTAATTGTTTAAACAAGCCAACAACAAATTCAGGATTTACTAATGATAATCAATAAAAATTCATCTTAGTGATAATTTTAAGCAATAAAAAACTAACTCAACAAATTATTCAAAGTTCAATAGTGATAATTAAGAACAAATTCATGTCAATGATAATTTTCAACAAATAAAAAAAATTTAGTTCAGTGATATTTTTAGCAATAAATTAAAATTAAAGTATAGTGATTTAAATTTCAGCTACCTTCGAATTTTAAATTTAATTTTAGTCAATTTATTTAAATAACACTCCCCAATTTTAGTGTCGGCTACTGCTCTATATTCAATCATAGCTTAGATTTCTAATCTATCTAGTCTATACTACAATTAAAGCAAGCTAATCACAATTTAAACTAAGTGAAACATATAGGTTTATCATTTGAAATTTGGTTAATAATTAGCTAATTAATTAATTAACATTTTGGCATTTAAACAACTTTCTGATGTGAAGGAATTATGATCAAGAATAATTTAAACTCTTCCAATACATCTCTTTTAAAAATAAATTGTCAATAAAATTTGTTAAACTTTTTTATTCCTTTCCTTTCTCTTATCGTTGTTAACACCTTAACACCCTCTTTGTATGATTTCGAGAACCCTTTACTCCCTCATGGCATTAGTGGCATGAGGTGCAAGAACCAGCAAATTTTAAAGAATCTTACTAAGGAGCCAATGAAGAATTTTAAAAATGTATACAATGGTTAGTTATTTAATTTAATAGGGATAAATAATAAAAAGCTTTTTACAGATTATCCTAAATTCAAAAACTTTTATTCAGTTATTTCACATCAAATTTTAAATTCAAATTTTAAATTTTAAAATTTTCAATTTTAAATTTTAAATTTTTAAAAAATTTAATTAATTATTTCAAAAAAATAACCATCCAAAATTCTAATTTACCAAAATATTTCACTCCAATATCCTCTTCTTTTTCAACCGGCGATTCGCTGCTTGACTTGCCACACGCCACTTACCCTTAGTAAAAATAACCATCCAAAATTCTAATTTACCAAAATATTTCACTCCGATATCCTCTTCTTTTTCAACCGGCGATTCGCTGCTTGACTTGCCACACGCCACTTACCCTTAGTAAAAATAACCATCCACTTAAGAATAAAAATAATCATCCGCATATCTAATAAATTGAACATCCAACAAATTTTAATTATATATAACTAAACCCAATCCAGTCAAAATAATTATCTACGTAAAAATTAAAATAACCATCCGTAAACCTACTAAAATGACCATCCTAAATTGACCATCAAATACATTAAAATATCCCATTTACATTTAGAATAAACATCTCATTTACATGAAAAATAAACATCTACATGCATACATAAAATTTCTGCTGCATACTGTCTCCTAGCATCGGTCTGCGCATCCAGCATCGATCTTCCGAT
>NC_029789.2:19581032-19581761 GCF_000816755.2 Arachis ipaensis
TCATCGTTTCATGCCGACCTGCCATCCTCGGACTCGGCGTCTCCATCCTCACTAAAACCCTTCCATTAGCTGCGGCGTTCTCAGGCTTGGGCGACCCAATCCTGTGGCTCATCTGCCTCGCCTTCTTCTTCACCAAGCTTGTAGATGAAAAAGTGATGAAACAAAATTATTCTGATGAAGCATTGAAGCTCTTAAAAAAGTAGAGAAATTCATGAGCTTTCCTGCTGCAAAGTCTTGTTGGTTTAATAAAGTAGTTGTTGCTGCTGACGATGATGAATTATACAAAGATGTGTATGAGAATTGTGATGTTGCTACCGCTGGGTCTTTATAATTATCTTTCTTTTGAGGGTATCTTCTTCGTTGTTATGATACTATTATACTTGTACTTGATGATGATGATCCTTCTTTTACCACAACTTGCTCCAAGGAACAATCATTCCCGTAACTGAAAATTCAAAAAATAAAATAAATAAACAAAAGAGAGAGAGTGAAGAAAGAGAGGGAGAGTAGCTTCTTACACAGAGGTTGGCTTCTTAAGGGATTCATCAAGTCCGGCATCGGGAACCGCATCGCGTACCAGTTCGTCTCACTCTTCAAAAGCTCCTCATTGGAGTTAGGGTACAACTTGGTTTTTAGCAAAGCGCTTCTCGCGCTGGCAATCCCGCCGTTTCAGTGGCACCGATGAGAGAGGATGAAGAGGGAGAAAGAGGAGGAGAAGAAAAACGTTTG
>NC_029789.2:19581785-19586873 GCF_000816755.2 Arachis ipaensis
TATTATATGTATTATATACAGTAATTACATTGCCTTCTCGTACTTTCTCAATTTTAAATTTAAACTTAATCAACGACGAAAAAAGTCCCAAAAAATTATGAAAGAATGCATGACCAATTGACCACAACCTTTCAAAGTACACGTTAATGTTGATATCTATGGTTAAAAATATGCAGAAGCTAGCAAGATTATTGAAGGATATGATCATCACACACACAACGCACAAATATAACTCCACATTATCAATTATAAAAAGACTTGCAAGAGTTAACAGTGAAGCAGTAGATAACCATTTTAAAATTGCTAAAGGAGACATGTCCATCTCTATTTGGTTCCAACAATCAGCTTTGGGATTGGCTACTTCTACCGTCGGTGATGACAAACTTAGAGAAGGCGTGCGAATGTGACTCAGAGAGAGAGAGGAGATGCTGAAGGCTAGGTTTTTTTCTTTTTCGAGTCAGATTGAGGCATTAGTGAGAGGTTGGGTTTCGATTTGGACTAGGAGAAGGAGTTAAGGTTAGGGTGTTTTTTTTTTTTTCAGGGATCTAATTATTTTTTTAAATGTTTAGGAATTTAAATGTCTACAAAATAAAAAATTAGGGATATATTTGTCTTTTTTTCAAAAAATTTAAGCATGATTCAATTCAAATTATGTAAATCGATCGGATTGAATCGGGTATGATAATTATAATGTGAATAATTGAGTTTATTATTGTTACTATAATAAATTGATTTTGTTCTGATTTATTAAAAAAGAAACTAGTGTATGTTTCCGTACCCTGTATGGGATAATACATAAAATTATATAAAAAATTAAATAAAAAATATATAGTAATTATTATTATAAATATTTTACAAAATTATAAGTAAAATCAAACTCTCAGAATTTTTAATATTAAAATATTTAAAATAATTAGTATTTGTCTTAATCAATTTGAGTTTGTTGAGTGATCATTTCACTCGTCCAAATCTCGCCTTGTGTATGCAGCAATCCATTGGCTAGTGGTAAATCATTAATAAATAGAGCATCAATACATGGTTACACTTGGTAGGAGTACCCGAATACGTGGGTACCTGACCCCGTCCATACCCGGTTGGGGAGGGTAATAACTTGACCCGAGTCGGGGAAGATTTTGCTTAGGACAGGACATGGTCGGGTTTAGGATGTATCCGCCCTAGATATATACATATAAACACTTTTTAGGAATTAGGATTTGCCTCACATCACAGATTCAGTGATTTACAGCTTCAGTCCATACTCTATAGCCATGCAAGAGAAACCCAGTCATCCTCACCCAGAGTCTTCTTCTTCCGGGCTTCTTCATAAAAAATCTGATAGCTCCCGTCATCATTGTTGCTGAGCCCATCGCCGCCTACCCCTTCATAGCTCATGTTGTCATCGCTGCTTATCCCATTATCGTCGTTGTTGAGCCCGTTGCTACCTTTCTCCTGCCGAGTCCCTTTTCTCTAGGTAAACTAAGTGACGGTGCCGGTGGTGGAAATGGCAGCGAGAATGATGGCGAAAATGGCGGTAGAACACTAAAAATTACACGGCATGGTTCCCTCTCAGCTAATGAGCTAACTCAGTCTCAGCTAACTCAATCTCTCAATTTTGAAAAATTGGGAAAATTGGTTTTGTTCCAAAATTTAATTTTAATTAATTATTAGTGGAGGTTTTTTAAATTACCATAAATAAAATGTATTGTGGAGGTTTTTAGAAACCTTGACCAAAATACTCCCTCAAATAAATATTAATCTTGTAGTGCCTCTAGGTAAATTCTTTAAACCCATCCCCGCCTTCCTCCTGTTGAGCCTATTTTTTCCAGATAAATTCCTCTCTCTCTCTCTCCCTCAGTCCCCCCTCTCCCTATCACATTGTGAGTATGTTAAGTTCTTCTCTTCTTCTTTCATAGACTCATCACTTGGTCGCTGTCGCTATGAGCCCGGGCATTGCCGTTGCAGTTTTATCTGAGTCTGTCACCGAATAAAATAAATTTTTTATTCAAGTTGGATCAGTTGAAAATAGGCATGCATGAGATCATTTTGCATGTAATTTCTAAATTTTCTCATCTAAATTTGATCTATGTGGTTGAGTATTTTAGTATGGTGATCATTGTGGTTTCGTTGCGATACTAATGTAATAAAATTTGCAGTAATTTCATAACTAATATATGAGACAGACCAAATTATTAAAGTAATCAGCTGGGAAATAACATTCAGACGTGCGCATAAAATTTATAAGATGTGATTATCTCAGAAAAATATATATGTATAGCCCAAGTGGAAGATTGTTAGAAAATTATTATTTCTTAATATATTTATGGCAATACATATATTAATTATAATTGTAAATTAAGTAATTTCACATTAAATAACTTATATAACGGTGATCTCATTTATTGTCATAAATGTTGAATTAAATAAGTCATTATTACTTTTGATTTGAATAAATGAGATTAAAATCATAAATACTATTTTATTTGAATTTTAGGGTTTGATGAGTGTCGCGCTCAAATATAAATAATGATTTCAGGATTTTAGTCTCTAACACATCAAATTCCTCCGTAGCTCTTTTTCCATAGTAGAGTTGTGATTCAGCCCTATCAGGGATAGAGAAGGTTTTGGTTGACGAAAATCAAAGAACCACAAGAGCCAAGCTCTCTAATCTCAATCATGCTCTCGAATGAAGGGACGCTTCCGCGCTCTCAGTTATATCTTTTAATGATTTAACATGGATGATCTTGAGGTTGAGAAATCCTAAAATTTTCAGATAAAATAGAATTTTTATTCAATCAAATAATGATAAACAATTTTATTAAATTAAATTATATTAATATGATCATTGGATGATAAAGAATGCTAGAAAAATAAATAAATAATATTTTAAGAGTATAAAAATATTAAATTATCATTTCAATTTACTTTTTTAATCAACGATAATAAATATCTTGAATTAATTAAATTTTTACAAAAAATTATATGCTTAAAATTATTTTATTTTTTCAAAAATTTTTTGAACATACAATGGTTCAATGAGAGGTTGATTATTGAGAATTGAATATAATATTTTAAATTCATATTGTTCAATAAAAAGATGTACTTCTATCCATCCTAAATAATTCTATACTCATTATTACTTATATATCTAAATAATTCTAACATTGATAGAATATTGTTTTTAGATGCAAACAATTTAAAATATATTTATTCTATTTCAAAAATCAATATTCATATTTAACTTAGAATTTCAATAAATATGACAAAAAATATTTTATTTCTTAGTTAAAAAAATAAAATATCTATAAATATATTTTTGTGCTTTAGCTTTAGATTTTTCAAAAAAAAATTGGCAAGTTAATGGAATCAAATTATATTTCTATAATATATATAAGAATGTATATTACACATAAATAAAAAATATTAGGTGTAATAAGAACAAATACATAAGTTAAAATAAAATTTAAAAAAAATAAGAACTAATAAAATATTGAAAGAAAGAAATATAAATAGAAGAGAAATAAAATTATTAGATGGAAGAGAAATAATTTAATAAATTTTATGTGTATATAAAAGAGGAATAAAAAAAAGATATACAATACCTTGTTTGATTTAGCAAGATTTATGGGAATAAACACATAGAATAAGAGAATAAAAATAATAATAAAAAAACTAAATATTTGAATTAATATCAAAATAAAAAATAATAAAATAATAATAATTTATCATAATTTTAATCTTTTAATATAATTAATTAATAACAATATAATTAGTCTACCATAATCTTAATCTAATCTTTTAATATAATTAATTTTAATTAAATAATCAAATAAATTGAATATAAATATGTCTAATCTAATCATATAAAGAAATAATAGATTTTCTGTAAGGCCCAGAACTTTTGAAAAGTCTTATTATGACCAAGTCTCAGATCATATGGTTATTTATAGCCTTAATTTCAGAATAAATAATTCAATTAAATTATTATATATAATTTTTACTTTTTACCTTATTATAATTTAAGTTAACATTAATAGTAAAAAACTAATTTTAAATAGCTCTAATTTGTATTTTACAACATAATTAAAGGACAATTTATACTTTTTTATTTTGTGATTAATCAATATTTTTTAAATTATTTGGTTAAGTCTTCTGTATTTTATAATTGATAAATTTTCTCTACAAAACATAAATTTATGATGAATTAGTAGAATCATAATTAATTAAGAAAATTAAGAAAAAATTATAAAAAAATCAAATAAAAGATAAAAAATAGAGTAAAAAATTTATTTTGAAACTAAAAATTAGTCATTGTGCTAGAAATTCTAAAAATTTGTTATTCAGTTTAACTTCATTATCCCTTTGTATCCAAAAAAGTACATAATGTCACACTTATTTTAAAAAAGATGAAACTCTTCAAATACATGGTATAATGTATAATTTAAGAATAATAAGATAAAAAATATCTAGAATTTTATAATAGTATTTGAAATTTTCAATGACGATAATACAAAGAGTTTAAACCTACCAAATGAGTTCAATAGTTATCCTTTACACATCTTATTTAAATTTGAATTTTAAAATTTAATTTGTATCTTTTTTTTCTAATATAAATTATTTTTGACAAAAAATAGGAAAAAAATCTATTAGACCAAAAAAAATAATCTATCAAAGAATTATTATAAGGAGATTTATAATTAGAGAAGAAAATAATAAAAACATTAATAATAATAAAGAAAAAGAAACGAAATTCATATTAAAAAATGTTAGAAAAGAAATCATAAAGTTCGTATTAATAATAATGCTGGGGAATAATGTTGCTGTTTTAGACTTCTAGCTTCCGTCTTTGGCCATTGTTTTTTTTTAATTATTTTGCTTTTTTATTTAAATTATCAAGTAATGAAAAAAAAGAACAATTCAAGAAAACGAAAACAGCAAGATCAATAATAACTATACAATCAAAATATATAGGAGAAAAATAAACTATTATATGATAGAATTAACATGAGTATATTTATTATTAAATAAACAAAGTTAACGCAAAACAAAATTACACGTAAAGAGTAAAAAAAAGAGTCAAAATGTCAAAAT
>NC_029789.2:19587028-19590451 GCF_000816755.2 Arachis ipaensis
TAGATATGTTAAGAGAGAGAAGTAGAGAAAATGTTTGTTTGTATTCAATTTATATAGAATGTTACAATATAAAAGGTGATTTATAGGTGTTAAGAGAATCAAAATAATAAATATTCAGATATGTTAAATAATGCTAATTGATCTAATTGATCCTAATTATACTTTAACATCCCTCCTCAAGTTGTCACTTGAGTTTGAAACTTATTTGAAACATCTAAATAAAAAAATACATAAACTGATAGAATGGATGTAGACGGAACTGTCGAAAAGAAGTGCAGACAGCACTGTCGGAAGGAAGCGCAAACGGAACTGCCCAAAGGAAGCGCAGACAAAACTGCCACAAGGAAGCGCAGATGGAACTGCCACAAGAAAACGCAGACGGAACTGCCAGAAGGAAGTGTAGATGAAACTGTCGAAAGGGAACGCAAACAGAACTGCCGGAAGAGAACGCAGACGGAACTACCACAGGAGTGACCAACTATCGAAAAACTGCTGAAAAGATGGCGAACTGCCGGAAAACTGTTAAAAAGTGACAAAGTGTGAAGAGATGACAAACTATCAGAAGGTGACGAAAAACATATGATTTCTCCATGAGAATAAGTAAGTTGTGGATGAGCTAATCGGTGAGGTCAGAAAAGTATCAAAGTATTAACAAAAGAGAAGGAAAAAAAATGGCACGGAAAAAAATATGAAAAGTATGGTGATTTTACCAGAAGAAAATTAACTTATCTTCCTCAAGGAGGATACCATAGCTGTGATACCATGTTAGAAAGGGGAGATGGAGTAATAGAAAAAATGTTTGAAGTATTCAAGTTGTGTAGAATGATATAATATAAAATGGTATTTATAGGTAATAAGAGAATTGAAATAATAAAGACGTAATATCCTATAATAAATATTCAGATATGTTGAATAATGCTAATTGATCCTAATTAATTAATTATACTATAACAATTATATTCAATTAATTGATATACATAATATTAAGTTATATGATACTTAAATATCTAATCAAATCAATTAGTTGATATAATTAAGTCATTATAATGAATTGTATTTAATGAGTTAAAAAAATAAGTTAAAAAACACTTTTAAAAACATGCCACATCAGTTTTATCCTTAAATGCAAAAACCTGATTTTTATATAATAGATTTGGATTGGGTGAATGGTCATTCCATTTGTCCGTTTAAGCAAGTATTTAGAGTTCGAATCTCGCCTTGTTTGTATAATAATTCATTAGTACAGTTAGCGACAGACCTTTAATAAATAGAGCATCAATATGTGGTGGATTAGTCATCGACTTGCTGAGTTAGAAAATCCGTAGAAAAAAAATTGTATTTATCTTTAAAATAGATTAATTTTTCATTAATAGCAATACTTATGGACTTTTATTTTGTTGAAATTTACTTGAGACAATTTTATTTGTTGGTATCATATTCATTCTTAAAGTCAAAACAATATGATCAGCATTGTTACTTGTTAAAACTTCACTTTTTATGAAATGATTTCTAAATTTTCAAATTCATAAACTTAAGTCATTACAAAAGTTATTAGATCAATCGATTAATATTTCTTGGTAACATAGTGTACCAAAACATCTTCGTTGAGTATTAGTTAGTGTGAAGAGAAACCAATAACAACTTTTGTTATTCAATATATAATTTATTCCATTGAAAAATAAATTAATATTTTCTAAACTTGTAAATACATTTTTTTCTAATTTCTTACACTATTTTATTTGACAATATTTACCATTCAAAAATAGCAAATGACCATACTATTTTACAATATATATGATGTACAAAGTAATTTTTTATCTTAAAATTAATTCTGGTTAGTGAGATAAAATTTAAAATATTTTTTATTTTCTTACTCAAATTTAAATTTAAATTTAGAATTGATTAACAACTCATTTTTTTAATTTCAATAAAAAATAAATTGGTTCGATACAAAATATTGAGCATTATAAAACCATCATTGTCCAAAGCAAAATAAATATTGTCCAAAATATATAATTAAACATCTTCAAATTTATAACCAATCAAACATAAAACATAATCCAAAATATAACTTAGAACATCTTCAATTATCATCTTCATCCTCTTGTAGATCAATAACATCATAAAAATTTGTAAAAAAATAGTCCTGACAAAATAAAAGCTTGGCCCAGCAGGGAAGTCTGCCCCGTCCCGCCCCGCCGAAGCCCGCCAAATCCCATGGATTAGGCGGTGCGGGGTAGACAGGCTTTTTAAGTTTGGCAGTCTTAAATTTCCAGCCCAACTCGCCTTTTGGGGGGTTATGTGGGCCAACCCGATGGGTTTCGGCCCGTTTACCACCCTTAGTCCCCATCTATTTTCGCGTGGCAGGTCGTGAGGATTTCACAAGTCCCCATCTAGTTCCAAAATGCGAGTAATCCCTACAAATACCCATTTCGGCTGCTTTTGTGATCATCCATATTGCAAGCATTCATTGGTTCGTGACGTGGAGCTATTCTAGCCACTCAATAAATTCTTAGATAATCAAAGTTAAGGTTATATCATTTTTATAAAGTCACATATATCCTTGTTATAACAATATTAATAGAAGATAAATGGATAAAAACTAAGCTATTGTTTGGATATAAGATGGAAAATAAGCGGAAAGACAATGGAAAGAAAGAAAATGAGAGGAGAGAAAATGGAAAAAAAAGTATATTTTTGTATGTGTTGTTTAGATGAAGAAAAAATGAATGGAAAGAAAATAGAGAAAAAATTTTCTTTTGCTTAGATGGAAGGAAAAGTAAGAAGAGAAAAAATTATAATAGAGTAAAATTATATTAATATTTTTATTCACCCCAAAATTATTTGAATCTCCCAAACTCAAAACGCATTACCTGGTTGTCTCTATTTATATTTCTATATAAATCGAATCTATAGGATTCGAATTACTTGACATTGTGATTCGAAAGTAAATTGAATTCAAAGAATTCGAATTATGTCATCTCCTACTAAATCGAAGCAATAAGGTTCAATTTATACTCACTTAGTAGCAATCCAGCTCATTGTAAATCGAATCTCCTTCATTCGATTTAGTAGTGATATGACTGTTACAATCCGAAGATATAACTCGGCACTGTACGTTACTACGAAAACACATAATTCGAACTCCATAACTTTGATTTATATAGATATGTAAATTGAGATATGCACGTAGCCTTTTTTATTTTGGAGGATATACGTAAAATTGGTTTGTAAATGGTTTATAAAGGTGATTCACTCCACATATTATAACTTGTAAAATTATAATATTTTGAGAAGTGATGTATAGACAATTTAAATGTTAATAAGTCTGAAAAATTTTAGAAAAAAAAATAAAAATATCAAAAAAGTTACATGTTGACCCATAAGATTTTTTTTAAAAAATTTTTTCATATTCTATGATTA
>NC_029789.2:19590605-19594469 GCF_000816755.2 Arachis ipaensis
AAAGTAACATATAATATCATTTCGTAATCAAATAAGTGTTTAATCAGAGAATTGAATATTTATATAATAATATGACAAAATAAATTAAAGTTTGAGTTTAACCATAGCAAGCGCTCAAGTTTAAATTTTGATAAATTAATTTATTTTTGTTAAAGTGAATTACGCAATAAAAAAATTCATAAAAAATTTATATATTAAAGTAGAAAACAATTTATTTATAAATACAAAATTAAAAAAATTATTCTTAAAAGTCGAATATGCAGGTAAAAAATAAATTATAACTTGCAAAAATTATCTCTAGAATTTATTATAATAAATAATAAAACTATAAAAATTATGTATCTATATAAATTAAATTATATTAAATTATAAAATATTTAGATATTTAATCAACCTAATTAATTAGTTTGTAACTAATTTGATTTAATAATTTAAAAAAATTGAATAATCCATTTTAGAAATATACCAATCTAAATAATATAGATTGAAGATAAGAAAAATATAACTAAATTATATAATACAACATTCTATTCCTAAAATTTGTTTTATAGCAGATTTAATGCCAAAATATTTATCATCATCTGTGATATAATCTAATTTTACAATTATTTAAACGTTGTTTTTATAAAAAAATCGTATTATTTATTTTGAAAAAAATATTTACGCACTATTATAATTTAAATAGAATATAAAATAGATATTAAACCAATTTCTATTAATAATTACTCAGTCACAAATATTCATCAAGAACATGCGATTTAAGAGCATATAAATTTTTTCTGAATTTTTATTGCTTGTTGGTTGTTAATTTTTACGTAATTACTTAATAATTTCTGCCTATAAAACTATCAACTACCTAATATTATGATTTAATTAATAAAAATGATGACATTAATATTTTTTCATAAGTCTTGTTATTATTTATAAATAGAAAATAGCCATGAATAAATTTATTTCCTTAATGAATGTTAATTTTGTTGTCAAATTCTATATTACCTTTAAAATTTTAGCGTAATTGAGTCTAATTTCTACATTTTGAAATGAATTTACGCAAAAAAATTAATATGTAAATCACATTATTATTACAAAATTACTTTTTTAATATAATTAGTAGTGCTTATTTGAACCATTAAATTTACCTTCTAATGATATTAAAATCAACCTATTTTATTATCTTGTACCTTCAAAGAATTTACACGACTGACATAAAAATATAACAATTGAAAAAAAATTCATTACAATAGTTATATTCATTTATTCATTGGCCTTCCGAGTCAACATAAAAACTACGAGTCAATAGGTATATTCATTTTAATAAATATTCTTCTCTTTAATACTATAAAAAAATACATTGGCCATTTTAAATTGCTACAGGTCAACTTCTATCCACAGTAGTAGAATGCTTAAATTAAGATATATTCATCAAATAAACAATCAGTAAAACACTCATCAGTACTTTCTCATTTTGGATACATTTATATATAAAATAAATTATACATAAAGAAAAAAAAAAGAAGAAAAGAAGAGTTGAAATAACAAGAGCGATAAAAATTACGATTCTATAATTTTGTGTGGCCATCTATATATAGTAGACCAGACAACTATGATTATCTAACAAAATTAATTTGTATTTATTGCACCCATCTTGAATAAGTAAGAAATTATCTTATTTTAATTTAATCCTTAATTCACATGATTTGAATTTAGCTCAATATATATTATTTGATTTGATTTGATTTAATTATTAGTTGAAAATATCTCAGTTGCCTATTTTATTCATAAATTTATTATTTTAATGACTAATAAATTAATCAAATTAATTAATTAATACACACAATAAATTTGGTTTAATAAATTAAAAGAAATAAATTAAAAAATACTAACAGAATATTAAAATAAATAAATTAAAAAATACTACCAAATTAAATTGATATAAATTATAATAAATTATATAATATTTAAATATCTAATCAAATCAATTAGTTGATATAGTTAATTTATCGTAATAACTTATATTTAATACATTAAAAAAATAAATTAAAAAACACTTTCAGAAACATGTCACGTCAGCTCCATCGTTAAGTGTAGAAATTCAATTTTTATATAATAGAATAGAACCCACAGCCCCTAATGACCTCACTGTTTTATGGAGGGGACAAAAATGGTTCAATGGATTGGGCAGCTGTGAATGAGAATATTCTTTCTTTCAAGATAAGATTCGGCCGACGGATCGGATAACTCCAATGAGTGGACACTCCTCACTCCTCAGGCTTCCTAATGGTCAAAATTGCTATTACCTCATTGTTAAAAACTGGTTCAAAATTGGAAAATTCGTCATATTTTAATGTGTTGATCTGATGCAGACCCCTGTTTTAACAATTGTTCGAACCAGCTAATCATCGATCTCTGTCTGTAACTAATTTGAATAATGGTACGTAGATAGTAAATTAATATGATGAGAAATTCTTTAGTGGACCAAATAGTACAACATCATGATCATATGGATAATAATGAAAGCAAAGGGAAAATGCAAACAAAAATTAAAGAAGCGGAATGGACATACTCATACAAATACAAATACACATACTCAATCTAAAATAAAAGAAGCCATGCGATCTGTGATTTTCTTGGCTTTCTCAGTTTCAGGATGGAAGATGTGATAAACATGGTCCTCGCCTGCCTCTTCAAAGAGCTCCGATTTACCTTTCCACCCACTCTTGTTGAGACCCTCAAAGAACCAAACCCCTCTGTCCCTTATGGAATCATTGCCAGCGAGACACACTAGTATCTTAGAACACCCAAGGCTAGCCAAGCTGGGAGCCCCAGGAGCAAAGGGATTCACCATAGGGTTGTTGATTCCACCTGGCGCATTCGGGTAAACAAAATCCCAAACAATATAACCCAAACTCTTTTCATGCTCGCTCACAGACTCAGATCCAATTGCCTCTGAACTGTAGAAGTAAGGGTGCACATAAATAGCGCCTAGAAGATTCACATTGCCACCCTCTTCTAGAGCTTCAGAACCAGCGCGCATGGCCACGTTATGCACGATGTTGCCACCAGCACTGTCGCCGCCTATGAAGATTCTGGAGAAGTCACCGTAATCGATCAGCCATGGCTCAGTAGTGTTATTAGAGGAGTGAGAAGCGACCCACTGAAGAGCGGCGAAGCAATCATCGTAAGCGGCGGGGAGATAGTGCTCCGGGGCGAGTCTGTACTCGACGGAAACCACTAGCACGGGGAGTCGAGAGACGAAGGTGTTGAAGTAGTTGTGGTAGAGTTCAGAGAAGGCGGATTCGAAGAAGAAGCCACCGCCATGGAAGTAGACCAAGATTGGGAGTTTGTGGGTTTGAGGAAGGGGTTTTGGAAGGTAGAGACGCGCAGAGATGGATGGGTTTTGTGAGATGATTATGTCTTTGGATGAGACATGAGGAGTTCCATCAAGAGAGGGTGCCGCGTATGGGGTTTGTCGTGGCCGATCTACTGTTCCGTCTTTGTACAGAGTGATGTATGTTGGGATCTCCTTCTCAATCTCCTTCGAAGCCATGAATGAACTGAATTCAGTTACTTGGTCACTCTGATCTCTGATTTATTAGTTAGGTTGCTGAACTATCTAGATATCTAGCTGCCATTATTGACTTTGGAATTTGGACACCACTTTATATATCATTCTTACCTAATAAAGTAGTACCTCAAATAATCCTTATAAGTTAGTTTATTAGTTTATTTAAATAAATATTAAAAATTTAAATTTTATTTTTTATATATATAATAATTTATTATCTAATAAATTATAATTTAAATGATATAATTTTTTATATTTATTTAAAAATTATAAATTTGAGTTTTATTTTTAACTTTAAA
>NC_029789.2:19594795-19596542 GCF_000816755.2 Arachis ipaensis
AATTGTGCCTAACTTACCTAAAAAGACAAATAGATAATATTTAATAAATTTTAAATATTTTATTTTTTGTTTTAAATATTTTATTTTTTACCTTTAAAAATAAGTTAGACAATTTAGACACTATAATAAAAAGGTACTATAGAACTCACCAAAAAAAATTTAGGACAACAAATCAAATCAAACAAAGAGAGAATAAGGGTGGGACTAAGCTAGTAAGCTACTATTCCGCATCTCATTTTAAGCAATAATTGTTGGCAAATATATATATTTTTTATTACTGGGGTAACGTGTTACAAAGAAACAAACGCAATGAATGAAGCCCAATATTTAAGAAATAAATATATTCTTTTCAAACCTTGAGGAATTCTCCTGTCGAAAAAAAGTTTGAGGTATAAAGTAGGTTTTTGGAGCAGAACCTTGAGGGATACTCGCGAGTAATTAAAAGCAATTATGGGCTTTGGAGAATATATAGGCCCATCATTCATAAGGCAATGGAGAATCCAATTCCTTCTGCTAGGATTGCTGCCTCGCTAGTTTTAATTTTTAAATGAAGCATACTTGTGGCCGAGGCATGTGATGTAGTGACAAAAATATTTGTCTCAAATTAAAGCTACAGGTTCGAATTCTAGCAGTGGTGGTGAGGTTAGTGTATGTGTGTGTGAATAAAGAAAGAGTAAAAGTTTGTATTTGAAGCTTTTAAATGCGAAGAAAGAGAAATTTTTTTTCTTTTATTGGTTTTTGTTTTATTTTAGGTTAAATTTAGTAGTATTTTAATATTGGGTCATCAAAACACATTTTTTTTTAGTGTGGCAAACCCATTTTAAGTTGGAATTAATTTTTATTTAAAATTTTAATAGGTTAAAATTAAAAACTGTAGCGACAGTAATAAATCAAACGAAAAAATATAATTTTATGATTTTTTATTTAAAATTTGTTTGGATTAAGAATTTTTTGTTTTATTATTTTTGTTTTGGGCTATTTTATTTTAAAATTGATATTGAACTATTATAATAAAAACATAAAAGATAAAAAAAATTAATAAAATAAGAATATCCTTTTAAATTTAATTTTAAAAGACTAAAATATCATTTAAAATTAAGATTATTTAATTTGAATTAAAAATATAATTTAATTTTAAAGAAGAAACATATATTTTAAGTTAATTTTTAAATACACAAATGTCCTTTTAAAATTAAAGTTGTTTGATTGTTTTAAATATTACAAATTTATATTTGAATTTAAAATAATAAAATTACCACTTTTGAGAATTAATTTTAAAAAACATATTTAAAGATTTATTAAAAAGACAAAAAAACCCTTTTAATATTAATGTGTTTAAAAGGCATTTAAAATAATAATATTATTTTTTTCTATTACTTCAAGTCGTTAATTTCATTTTTATTTATTTTTTGTATTTTTCTAAAATCGTTAATCATAATTTTTTGTGAGATTAACAATCCTCATATTGCATTACACTAAATTAGTGTAATATCAATATATTACACTCCTCTATTTATAATATCCAAAAAAATTAGTCCCACACATATATGTGGTATTGCTTTTTAAATAAATATTTTTTTATCACAAAACTATGTTTCTGTTTTTGTGTTATATTGTATTGTAAATGTTGTTATTGTTTTAAAGTTGTTAGTTGTTGAAAATGAATTTAAAATCAATATTTTTTATTATTTGTAGTAATTTGAGAATTATTATAATAAACAATTCTATTATTTGTGGCTATCGTAGG
>NC_029789.2:19596653-19610377 GCF_000816755.2 Arachis ipaensis
AATTTTTATTACTTAAAAATTTATTTAAATACATGAATATAAGAGCATCTTCAATTGAGTGGTTTTATGAAATGAAATGAAACTAGTATCATCTTCGAGATACGGTATCACATTGATAGAGAACCAATAAAATTTTATCACTTGTATAATTATATTGATGAAATAATTAAAAATAATATAAAATTCTAAATGAACTAAGACTAAGTATTAGAGAAACAAATTTTACTTTTAGTTTTAAATCACTATTTATAATATATGATCTTACAAATATTCTTATAAGATCCAAAATAAAATAAAATTAAAACTAATATTAGAGATGTTCTCATAATTAATTATAAACATTCAACAATATAATATATACAAGCAAGTACAAGTAATTAAGTTGCAATATTTAAATAATGTTACGTCAAAATATTTAAAGTACTTTTAATTGTCTAAAATATCATGTAAATAACTAATTTATCAAATTAAATTTAGATTATAAAATTTAATTGGTAACTTGATTTTAATTATTATATATCTTCTTTATAATTGTCTTTTATTAAAAATATATTTTAAAAATTATCATTAATGTGTTTATAGTTTTACAAGAAGAATACATTAATGATTTAATAATCCTATCAATATGCATGTACCATAACCAAATTAATATAAGATTAAAATAAGTTTTTACGGTATTTTCTTTTCAAAATTTTATGGAGTTTCGATTCTCCAAACAATAAGGGAGTATCCTAACAGCCACCACCTTTGATAATATGCATACAAACTAAACTTTGTACAGTAGTGAAATAAGTTCGTCATACTTTCGAAAAACTTTATTATTTTAATAAGGTTTACGAACTCTAAATTTTATATAGAATTTACCGTACTCCCAACGAGCTTCACATTGAGTTAGCTCAAATATAAAAAGTGGTGGGGGACCACTTTATTTTTCACATTTTTATTTTACCTTTTTAACTCTCTTCACTCTCATCCTCCCTTTCCTTGTCAAGGTTATTTTTTTGGACATTGTTAAAGTTTTTGGTTCATTTAGTTCGCCAGTTTTAAGTAATTCTATTATTCTATTTTTCTTTTCTATTCAATTTATTGTTGTTATCTTTCTCATTTTTCACGTTTCCATTTCACCTTTTTACTCTATTTGCTTTCTTCCTCTCTTATCTTGTCAAGGTTATTTCTTTGGGCATCGTTAAAGTTATTAATTTCTTTAATTCGTCAGTTTTAAATAATTCTGTTGTTATGTTTATTTTTTTTAATTGATTTATTATTGTTTATTATTTGAATATGTTTCTTTAGCAAGTTAAATTAAGTTATTAGTTATGTTAATTAGTTTGATAAGTAGATAATACATTTAGTTTACATGATTATATATGTGTTGTTAGTTTAGAGTATGTAAAACGATCATGTGGTTATGAATAGATGTTAGGTAAGAAAAGAATTTATTTTGATTATTGTTTCGTTTGAACTAATTACAGTTAATTTTAGTAATGCCGTTCTTCTATTTTTCCTTTCATTTGATTATTGCCAAATGTGGTTAGTAATATAATATAGTTAATTTTAAATTATTATTTTATATAGATTATAGTTTACGACCATTTGATTATGTTATTTAGATTTATTTTGAATATGTCTGACAAAAAATTAGTTAATTTAAAATTATTTTATTCTAATTTGTTCTATTTGAGTGTAGTTTCATGGAGCAAGAATTATTGGGGTACGAGGATATCCTTTATATACTAGATCAAGTAGACCACATTGCAGGCAGACTTGATCGAGTGGTATACTTTATAACTCATGTCGTTTATATATTTGAAATTTAAATTTGTGTTGTTACTTGTTGACTCTTTTTTGTTTTACTAATTTATTTTATTTGTTAGGCGCCTCGGGTCTTGCGTACTAGGAGAAATTTATAAAGACGTTTTTCCGAACAAATTAGGTTACATCTTAGACGTGCAGGATTCGAGCATGTTACTACATGGTGGAGTGGGAGCATGGATGGCCGTTAGTCTCGGCTTTAATCGAGAGATGGCGGCCCGAGTCCCATACATTTTACTTGTCATGTGGGGAGATGACTATCACCCTGCATAACGTGGCATACTAGCTGGGACTCGTCACTGATGGAGATCCACTCAATGGCTACATCGGTGAGTAGGAGCAGTTCTATCAGGGATGATCCATTAAGGACTTGTGTCAGCAGCTATTGGGTGTTGTTCCGGGCCCCGATTATAAACAGTCACAGACCAAGTGGACTGTCAAGCTGACCTGGTTTCAAAATACTGTTTGTAGAGAGTTGGAGGAGCACCCGACGGAGGAGTGTCTAATGCGTTATACCAGAAGATATATCATGCAGATGATCGGATGCATTCTGTTTTCGGATGCCTCTGACTCTCGGGTGCACATTAGGTGGTTGCCTCTTTTAGAGGACCTTGATCAATATGGGAGGTTATCATGGGGCTCAGCAGTGTTGACCTAACTTTACTGCCAGATGTGTTGGGCCACAGACTATCATCAGCAGAATCTGGATGGATGCGACAATTTGCTACTCTCTTGGGCATATCACCATACCACTGCTGTGGCCGGAGGGATATGTCACGCATCAATTTTCCCTTGCTGAGAGGTATAATTATTTTTTTTTTTTTGCATCTTTTTCATAAGTTACTGAAATATTTTTGTGGTGTCTTAACTATTGTGAGATTATAGGTGGGCGGGATTGCAGCTAGATAATGATAGAGGTGACAACAGGCTTCGTACTTACAAGAGTCTCCTTAATGGACTCGGGATCCTTAATGTAAGTGATAAACATTTAGTGATTATAATTGTGTATCAATTAACTTTTGAACTTGTATATCATGCTTGTTGGTGTGTTTGAACAGGTTGACTGGACGCCGTACGCTGACCCAGAAATCCAGCCTATCATTCCACCGGGAATCGCTGAGGCTGAAGCCTCTGCTGCAGTTGTATTCCCGCTCCTGCTCTTTGCCGTAATCGAGTGGCATCAAATTGACCGTGCCATGCGTCAGTTCGGTGGCCTCCAGCACATTCCAACCAAGCCGTTGAACAACGATGATATGCATGGGCATGATGGGAGGCTCGGCCGAAGCGAGTGGTCTCCTGAGTTCTTAGAGGGATGGCATGAGTTGTGGTATGCTCGCAGAGACCATATGCTCCAGGTGCATCATGCCATAAACCTGCGCTCATCACGAGCATATTTGACATGGTACTTTCAGTGGGCGCACATAGAGCATGTTGGCCAGGGCGATCAGCACTTAATGCCGAGCGAGGTTGTGCCAGATGATCTCCCAATTCACAACCCGGATGCTCCAGAGCTCCATCAGCCAGAGAATGGTAAGCTTCCAGAGGTGCGGCTTTAGGATGGGAGAGGTAGAGATAGAGGAGGTGGAGGGAGAGGGAGAGGGAGGCAGGGGGCTGCCGCAATAGAGATTCTGTGAGCCCACCAGCTGGTGTACACGGGACACAGATGCCTGAGGATGGCGGACAGGTGGTTGGGGTGCTTTCAGGACCCGTCCCTAGAGACTTTTTGAGTCTTGGACCTCCAGGTACTTAACCTGTACTCAGCATCATTCAACTTAACCTTTTGCTCTTCATGGATCATTTCTTGCTCCTTTGCCTTTTCTTTCCACATGTGAAATTCTTGCTCAATATTTAGACTGTCTTTGGATGTCTCTGAACAATTTCTAGAATCCAACTTTGAAGAGAGATCTAAACAAAATGAACCTAAACCAAAAGCAGCTTTCTTTTTTTCCTTTGTCACAACTTCGTTCCAAATAGTATAATCATCTGGTATATCTAGGCCTTCCTTAGATGCTTCAACATCTCCCTCATTATCCAAGGATAAAGCTACTTGAGAAATTTATGTCTTTCGCTTTTTGAATTTACCCTACAAAATCAATTCATTTTAATCGCAACTCAATATGCCATGAACAAATACTAACATATAATGAAAATTATTTTTGAAAAAGACAAAAGAAAAACAAATTAGCATCACATACAATGACTTTCTCAAATCTTTCGTCAATCCAATTTTTGTCCTTTTTGGTGTGGCATTTAGTATAAACCTCCTCTATAGAAGGTTTTACTCCCGTAACTTTCTCCTATAATATCATAATTTTAATCCACAAAAAAGAAAAAAGAATAAGAAAACATTACAAATAATAAAAACAAGACTAAAATTAAACTATTTTTATCTTACCATTCTGCGTGCATGTTCACTCATAGATATGGAACCACCAGTGTGCATGGAACTTCCAGCAATTGACGCTCAATTCACAGTATTTGTTGCTGACCAGTTCTTAAAATGCAGATTTGTAGCCCAATAATGCAATAGTTGACGCCAAACTGGTGTAGGAATATATTTTGGTACATAATTAGAGTCTTTTGAATAATTGACTCTCTCCTGTTTCATCAACCCTCTTAATCGAGCACTCCCTTTAGTCTCAAGAATTTGACGAACTCTTGCATTGTGTTGAGGATCCCACATACAATATTTCTATAAAAGAAAACAAACATATACAATGAATTATCCACTATGTATAATATCAAAATATGCAAAAAAAAATGATAATAAATACTTACCTTAAATTTAGTAAACCAAAAATCTCGCATTTGAACACTGGCATGTCCCCATGCAGGGCAAAATTCTGAAAATTTACTTTTAATGGCAGTTGTTACATAAGGAACAGTAGTGCATGGATTAAACCTATAAGCAGGTCAAATAAAGAGTAATTACACATGCATTTCACAATAAAAGCAATATAGAGAGGACGTTAAAACACAAAAGTGATTGTTGTACTTACTCATTTTCAAAAGGCACTATTTTCACGAGCCCTTCTTGAGTGACAAGTTCACCTTCTTGAGTAAGAGATTCATCTTGATGATTTTTATCTGATGAGTGAGCACGATGTAAATTTCGTTCAATATTAGGAGCATGATCAAATGATTGAGGTTGGATAAGTGAACAGTATGGTGATTTAGCTGGTGATGGTGATGGTGATGGTGATGGTGATGGTGATAGTGTATAATTGGCATGGGATGATAGCATTCTCTTGAATTTTTGTGGTGATGGTGGTAATGTTGAAGACTTTTTAGATACATGTGAAGGAATTGTAGCTCGTGATTTTGTAGGTTTAGGGTGTAAAAGCTTAGTTTTATCTACACTAATCACTTTCTTACTAACAGATTTTTGTACTTTAATTGACAAATATTTTTATTTTTTTTAGAACCTGATATCTAAAACAACAAAAATTTATAAAATTAGTAACACATTACATTTAAATTTCAATAATATGTACATCATCAAAAGAATTAAAATAATAACAATGTAAAATAATACTTAACTGCCAAAATAATCAATTAGGAGGTAAGATAAAGTGCTACTATGCTTTAGTAATAAACTACTATGATTACATTATGATATGTTTATGTAAAAAAAAAAAAAATTATAAACAAGATTGTCCTAATAAATTCCATTCTCTTTCATTTGAATATATATTCTCCTTCATGACTTTTAGTTTTAGGCATCCAAATAAAACACCAAACGAAACTCCATTATTATTCATTGTTTTAATTTTATAATCATCATTGCTAGTTGTCTGCATCATATGTCATTTTACGCTTTCATGTGTGAAAGGGACAGATTGTATAAAAAGTGGAAACAAAAAATACTAGTAATTAATTTATCACTTATTTATGTTAAAAATATAGTATTATAGTTGTTCACTTACTCCACAAACAAGAAAGGAATGTAAAGTTACCATGCCTTACGTATCCTAGTGAAAATTTCATTAATTCATTGCATCATTTTAATACCCTTTCAAGAAACTATTGCTTTTCACATACTCCAACACAAAGTCTTATTACTCACTCAATCAAAAGTGTACATACAAATTCAATTTTCTTTTGGACCCTCATACGTGCATCCATGTGTACGGAACAAGTATAACAACCTCAATCCTCATCTGCACCGAATCCTCAATTATTCTCTCCTAGTTTTTAATTTACCAATTCAACAAGAAGGCAGCAACATGGTTCATTCACAAACACTCAACTCAACCAAAACAATAATCTCAACACAGCCACAATCAAAGTAAATCCAACTATTAAACCATAATCACAATAATATCAAAGAATTATAATTCATAGCCAAAAACCAAATTCAATCACATCAAATAATCACATAATATAATGTTAGGTGTTCTAGCAACAAAATTCCAGTTATAAATACCTTTTTACTCCTTTTTTCATAGGAATACATATTTATGTCGTAGTCTCCACCAAAGTATGTACGTGTGCATGTTGCCTCGAGAGAAATTATTACCTTTTCGATAATTACAAACTGTCCTAAACCTCTAGGAATCGCCTGAATAGCTCTGAATTGTAGTGCGTAGAGCTTGTTACTGACTCTCACTTTCCTAAAAGGAAGCCATATAAAGAATACAATAAAAAAGTTAACAAACTTAAATAATTCATGAAGGGGTTCACAAATCTTAAAATTGTATAAGGACCACACACACTATATGACTAAAAAAATAAAAACAAGACCACAGCCTTTAATTCCTACTAATTATTTGTTATTTATTGCCTATAAAAACTTCTACAAATAAAGACCACACTGAATTATTGACTATAAAAAAATAGCAAATTAAAGTCATTAATTAGCTCCTTTTTCTTTTTTCAAAATCATAAAATCTTAATGGATATAAGATTTATCATGCTAAATTTTTTAATAATCTTAATTGTTTCAGAGAAAGAAGGTACAATTTTAAGACTACTCTAACATATTAACATTATATCAATTTTTAAACTTGTTATTTAGAAGAATGTTTAAGAAACTTATTAGCAATCTATAGCATTGCCAATCACTTGTAGTGTTGTATTGGGGAGATTACCAAATGAATATTGAATAACACAATATATCCACCAACATCATTTAAACACTGATCCATAAATCTAAATATAGCAACATCTTTACTTTTTATTATTTTATATAACTGATGAATGATACACAATCTACATAGATACATCTTTTCAATCTCAGTCTCAGCATATACACACATTGAATTGCTTGGTTACTCGCAAACAAAGATTGAAATATTATTGAAATTAACATTAAAAACAGGTAAATTATGCATAAATAAAAAGAAAAAAAAAACACAAATCAAGCTGGCAGAGGACGCACAAAAATAAGCAACTAAATTAACAATGAACAAAGTTGAGTAACAATCAAATTAATAATGAAAAAAGTAAATTAACAATCATTACTCATAAAAATTAGAATCTAATAGAAGATTCACAGAAAGAAGGAGGCAAGGGCAATCTAGCTAAGTACGAGGGTGGAAGTTGCCTCAGGTGCGGTGTCTGAGGCTGGCGGGGGTGCGAGTTCTGAGACCGGAGGAGGTGGCCACATGCAGGAGGCAGAACGGTGTGAGCAAAGCAGTGTGAGTGAGTGAGGGTTGTAGCCTTAATTGAGCGCGACGCACGAGCATGGAGGTTGCCTGAGGTGTGAGGTCCGAGGCTTAGCTTGCCTAGAGTTCGTCTCGGAAGATCAGCGACGGCCACAGGCAGGAGGCAGAGCACGCAGAAGGAGGGAGAAGGAGATCAAGAACTGACCCTAGCTGTGATATGAGGAGGGAGAAGGCACTCTAAATCTGAAATCCCTGAAACAAAAAAGGCGATTTTAATTAAAATTTTGATTTTTGGCGCAAGGTAAATAAGTTGCTTTAAAATAACTACATATAATAACTTTTAAAATTAATATTATATCTAATTTTTACTATCAAATTAAAAAAAGATAAAATTATAACGAAAAGATTTCAAATTAATTATCTAATATTAATTTTAAAATATTTGAATTAAATTATGTTTTTAAATTTTCGTTACATAATAATCTTAAAAAATAAATATTTAGTAAGTTCAATATTTAAAATCAAATACAACTTTTATATTAATGGATAAGATAGATAAGATAAGATAAGATAAGATAAGATAAGATAACTGTCTCAAATTATATAAAGAGGAGCCAGAGATCCCTCAGTTATGTTACTCATTCTACACACATATACTTCCTAAATCTATTCTAACTTAAGTGTCGGAGTATCTTTGCAAGTACCCACCCCGTCACTCGAGTCAGAAAATCTAACAACCGTCTCGACTCGCAAGTTTTTGATCCATCTCACAACTCGTACAAGATACTTCTAGTACACATGTCGGTAAGTTTCAATTAAGATCCCAAGTAAAATTTTCTCCAAATTCTTTACCGTGTTTATATAATTCTTGTATGCGTGACACAATTAGTTGATCAATAGATAATATAAATTAATGTATGAAGCTACACTTACATATATATAAAATCTTATTGTAGAGATTACGATAAATTCTTCTTTTGAGCTACTGTATTAGTGTGCTAAGGGATCTCCTAAAAAAAATTCTACATATATAGATAAATTTTTTTAAAAAAACTATCATTATGTGGTTTAATAATGTTCAT
The DNA here is from genome assembly GCF_000816755.2 of Arachis ipaensis. NCBI lineage: Eukaryota > Viridiplantae > Streptophyta > Magnoliopsida > Fabales > Fabaceae > Arachis > Arachis ipaensis. Next base: position 19,605,154 of record NC_029789.2, read on the forward strand.
ATACAGATGGAATACTTTTTAAGTTTTAAATTAAATAATGTTAAAAACTTGAAATAATGAACTGTCATATTCAAAACGATGAGATTTATAATACCAGAGTTGGTATAATTTAGCAAAGTTCCAATAGATCTCTTTAAGATTTTATGATTGAACTATTTGAGAAAGTAATGTAATAAAAAAAATTAAGTACTGGAAAAAAAATTCGAAATGATAAATTGATCGATTTATAATAATTGAAATTCTATTAAATATTAGATCAATACAGATTGAATTATTGATCCTATTGTAGATAATATTTTTTTAATTGAACAAAAACTTATTATTAATTATGCAGTTAATATCAGTCATTGTATGCACGGCAAGTGAAAATTTGTCAATTCTTCTCTTTAATTTGAAAAATGTTAGTCTTTTAATAGACAAGATCTTTTGTAAGCTTATTTTTACATTTTTGTATTTTTTTTAGAATTTTTAAAATTTTTTTATGTTCACTGATGTATATTTATATAATTTTTTACATGAATTTTTATTATTCATTGTTCATATAAATTTTTTTTATCATTATTATCGATATATTTTTTTATAGAATAATATTATTTTTTTTATTTGACTTTTGTGTAATTTTTATCATGCGTTTTTAAAATTAGTATATATTTTATTTATTATTGTCATTTTTTCATAATATAAATTTCAACACATACATTTAAGTTTTTTTCCAAAAAAATTATAGCAAAATAGTTCATTTTAATAGTATGATATACTAATTTTTTAATAGTAATTTAAATTATCGGTGAAGTGTGGTATATTTTTTTGAGATGATTTGTTATTTATCAAAATATAATATTATAATTTTATAAAATTAAATTGATTCTACTCATAGTTGGTAATCTCATAGAAGTATAATTTAATTAATCTAACTTTTAATATGCTTTATATGTAGATATAAAAATTCTAGAATATCGAAAGTGGATGTACAATAGAAATTTACCAAACCAAGGAGGATTACAATAGGAATTTATCAATGGTGTCGACATTTTATTGATACAGTTACAAAACAACCTCAATTTATACTTGAAGGCGGTGTAAATAGATGTCCTTGCAACAAACATAAAAATAAAGTTTTCTCAACTCCGGATGATGAGGTTTCACTAGATTTATATAAAAATGGTTTCATGCCAAGATACTGGTGTTGGAATTCATATGGAAAGAGTCCATTGCATTTGAATGTAGATCATGATAATCAAGAAGGCACATGTTCTTCTCCGCATGCTAGTGTGCCAATAAGAAATTCGTATGAATCTATGGTGGTTGATGCTGTTGGACCAGAATTGATGAGTCAATTTAAAGAACACATGGAGGAGCCTCCGAATGCAGAAACTAAAAAAATTTATGATTTATTACGGTCTGCTCAACGCTCATTATTTGAGGGATGTGTTGGTCATTCAAAATTATCAATGGCAGTTAAAATGTTGAGTATAAAAGTTAAAGGGAATGTATCTCAACAAATCTTTGATGATTTCGTGAAAGCTATGAAGAAAGTGATACCTAAGGATAACTTACTTGTCTCAAATTTTTATGAAGCAAAGGAGTTAGTATTGAAACTTGGCATGGAAAGAAATAAAATTGATTGTTGCATTAATGGTTGTATGCTATATTACAAGGAGGATGATATACCAAGAAAAGAATGTAAATTTTGTCATTCTCCAAGGTATAAGTTAGGTAAAAAGGGTAAAGAAGTGCTTTTGAAATGAATGCACTATTTACCACTTATACCTCGGTTAAGAAGACTTTATGCTTCAATGCACATAGCACTTCACATGCGATGGCATTTTAAGCACGGGTTTAAAGGAGTTCTTGAGCATCCATCGGATTCAAAAGTATGGAAGTATTTTGATAGAAAACATCTACAATTTTCTAAAGAACCACGCAATGTCAGACTAGGATTATGTACTGATGGATTCACCACTTTTGGTCAATCTGGGAAATAATATTCATGTTGGCCAATAATTGTCACTCCTTATAACCTACCTCCTTCTATGTGCATGAAAACTCCTTTCATGTTTTTATCTATGATTATTCCTGGTCTTCGTAATCCCAAAACTAGGATTGATGTATACCTGCAGCCCTTGATTGATGAGCTAAAACTACTACGGAAAGATAGTGTTTTAACTTATGATATTCATTCCAAGTCAAATTTTGTAATGCGAGTTGCATTGTTGTAGACTATTAATAATTTTTCTGCATATAGAATGTTGTCTGGATGGATGACAGCAGGCAGGTTAGCATGTTCATACTGTATGGAATGAACCAAGGCATTTCAATTAAAAAATGGTAGAAAGCCATCATAGTTTGACTGCCATAGACAATTCTTGTCAGATAATCACGTGTTTACAAGAAACAAGGATGCATTCTATAAGAATAGAATTGAGAGATCAGAACCTCCGTCAAGATTGACTGGAGAGCAAATAAGGGATGAAGTTCAGAATTATGATAAGATAAGTGATGTTGAGCAACTTGAGATAGAAGGATATGGAAGTATGCATAATTGGACCAAAAGAAGCATATTTTGGGATTTGCCTTATTGGCGTCATAATTTAATCCGTCATAACCTTGATGTAATGCATATTGAGAAGAATGTATTTGATAATATATTTAATACTGCCATGGATATCAAAGATAAGACTAAAAATAATGTAAAGGCTAGAATGAATCTGTCATTATACTACAAGCAAAAAAGTTTAGAACTGTCAGAACAAAGTGGAGGTAAAATTATAAAACCCAAAAAAAATTACACATTTACTCTCCAGCAAAAGAGAGCAATATGTGAATGGGTAAAAGAGTTAAGGATGCCTGATGGATATGTTTCAAATTTAGGGAGATGTGTTAACATGAAGGAGAGCAAGTTATATGGAATGAAAAGTCATGATTGTCATATATTTATAGAACGTTTACTCCCAATTGCTTTTAGTTCATTGCCAGAGCAAATATGGAAGCCAATAACAGAGTTAAGTCAATTCTTCTGAGATTTGTGCTCAACATTTTTACGAGAAGATGTTCTCAATAAGCTTGAAGAAAATATTCCAATTATGCTATGAAAGTTAGAACGTATTTTTCCCCTTGAATTTTTTGACTCAACGGAACATCTACCTATTCATTTGCCATTTGAAGCATTACTTGGTGTCTTGTGCAATATAGATAGATGTATCCTTTTGAGAGGTACCTTAGTCACACCTCTATATTTATTCTCAATTTTTTTATTATTTTATTAAGTCAATTGTTTGTTATTTGATTTTTGCTATAAATTTTTTCATGACAGATTTCTCCATCATCTTAAGAAAAAGGTCAAGAACAAAGCACATGTTGAAGGATCTATTGTTGAATCATACCTAATTGAGGAGATTTCTCACTTTTGTGAGTACTATTATAACCAAACTAGCATCGACACAAAGCAAAATGATGCGGGTGATAATTCAATGCAACCAACTTTGTCTATTTGTAATTAGCCTGGTTGTTTGACTAGTAAATGCAAAACTCATTATTTAGATGACAAAGAATTCAGTGCAGCCATGAATCATATTCTAATAAATTGTGATGACATTTAAGCCATATATTGAGTGAGTATTTATCTTCCTATATATATTCTTACATGCTAATAATATTTTTTTTATATTAATAATTTTAATTTCTTTAAAATTCATGTACTATAGGATCTTTGTGGACTTCATATGCCAAGATCATATACTTTAAGTGATGAATAAATTGATCAATTTATTGAAGCGAATTTCGCAAAATGGTTTAAAAATTATGTAAGTCAACATAATATGATAGTCTTGTTGTACACTTTTTTTTGGTAGATGACATATTGTATTCTAACATAGTGGTTCTTATTTAATATAGGTTCATGATCCTTTAAATAATGTGACAGATTTGAATATTCATTCCTTGGCATGGGGTCTTTTGAGAATTGTTAAATGTTGGCCTATCTACAAAGTCAATGGCTTCAAATTTCACACAAGATCTCACTCAAGTGGAAAGTCAACTCAGAATTATGGAATATGTGTCAAAGGCACAGGTTATGGTGAATATGAAAATGATTTCTATGGCCAGCTTGATGAAATTATTCAAGTTGAGTATACTGGACTACCACTAAAAAGAGTTATACTATTTAAATGTGAATGGTTTGATCCCACGATTGGCAAAGGAACAAAGATAAACAAAGAGTATGGAATCATCAGATACGAAAGAATCGACGATATGGTAAATATGATCCATTTATCATTGCACATAAAGCAATCCAAGTATATTTTGTACCTCATCCAATAAGCAATACCAGGAAAAAAGCAGAATGGTGGTTTGTATTCAAGACTAAAGCAAGAGGTGAGATTGATATTGAAACAACAAAGGATTCTGCATATCAAGAAGATGCCACAAACCAATCTAACAATCATATCTCAAATGATATTGATATTATTGTTGATTTATTGAATACCAATAGTACAAGATATTATGAAGAAGAAGAAGAAGAAGAAGAAGAAGAAGAAGAAGAAGAAGAAGAAGAAGAAGAAGAAGAAGAAGAAGAAGAAGAAGAAGATGATGATGATGATGATGATGATGATGATGATGATGATGATAATGAGACACTTGGGATGAAGACGAAGACATGGACGAGGACGAGGACGAGGACGAGGACGAGAACAATGAGGATGAAGATCAAAATGAATAGTATAAAAAAGTGCACTATGAAATGTATTCATTTGTATTTTTTTTTAATTTTCAATATACCTTAATCTTATGAAAAAGTATATAATTTTTTTATTTTACGTAATTTTTTATTATATTTTATTTTTACTATTTTTTTAGAAGATTGGATATAATTTATTTTTAAATTTTTATATATGTGATTCTTTTAGATACACTTTATCTTAAATTTGTTACAAAATTAAATTTTAAATTATTATAACGTAAATAATTAAAAAAATAAATTAAAAATAATAGATTAATTTAAAATATAAACAATAATAGAATTAACATTTTTCAAAATCCATCCCAAATTCGTCTGAAGTTATTGCGCATATTCAGATGGAATACGGACGAATTATAGTTTTTGTCCAAAATGTGTTGCTAATCTGTATGAAAATTTTGGTGCCATCCAAAAAAAGTTTGGCGCCAAAAGTTGGGACAAAATTTAGACAAATTTAGGACAAAATATATTATTCCAATGTCTCCG
>NC_029789.2:19610485-19620939 GCF_000816755.2 Arachis ipaensis
ATGTTAAAATTTTACGAAAAAATACACCTTTTTATAAGTTATATATAATTAAGGTTATTTTACGAAAAGAAACTTTATTTTGGAATAGTAAAAATATTTGAGACAAATCATAGACTAAATTAAAATATAAACAATATTTTTATACTAAATGTTAAAATTTTTTAATAAACATTTGAAATTCGTTTGAAAACTGATGCACTTTCAAACGGAATTTACAAATGATGTTATTTTCGTCCAAAATTTGTGGAAAAAAAAATTTAGCTACTTTAAAGGGTTAGTTATAGTAAAAGCATTTAAGACTAATTATAGACAAATTTAGAATAGAATTAATATTTTTCTAAATGCGTCCCAAATCCGTCTGAGGTTATTACGCATATTCAGATGGAATACGGATGAATTATAGTTTTTGTCCAAAATGTGTTGCTAATATGTATAAAAATTTTGGCGCCATCCAAAACAAATTTGGTGTCAAAATTTGGGACAAAATTTAGACAAATTTAGGATAAAATACCATATTCCAATGCCTCTACTAAAAGTTGTTCAAAATTTATCTCAAATTTGTCCGAAATTAAAAAGTCATTCTGTAACACCCTACCACACAGGGCTTTACACCTAGGATATAAAACAGAGGTGGCGAGGCGATACGACTGCTAAAATAAAATACATACATATAATAGTGAAATAATATAATAAACTAGGAGTCTTGAAAAATGGGTAAAACAAAAATCGCGCAATAAAAAGCGCAACGCTCCGGAAATGGAATAACTTGCGTGTGATGAAACCTAAAGATTATAGTTATGAATAAGCGAAAGAGTGAGTAGAGAGCCAAGAAATACCGCATAACTAGCTTCTAACTCAGCCTGCGAAGCCAAGACTGGCCGGAGAATATTTATATACATGTACAAGTATCCCAAAATACCCAAAATACCCAAAATACAAAAATAAGACCCTAACTCTCCTTTAACCTCTATGAAGAACAAAATAAACTAGGTTCTTAGAGAGAAAGCTAAATACATATATATACATAGGCTACAAAGCAAAAGAACCCAGAAACTGCTCCGCTTCAGGAATCCAGACGTCTAGTGAGGAGCCTCTCGACCCCGTCTGAAAACAACAACACAGTATAGGGTGAGAACCGAATGTTCTCAGCATGGTAAAGGTGCCACACATATAATATACAAGGTCCTGGGAATGCCAGAGGCAATCCTAGAATGTCGACACTCAGTTATAAAACTTAAATTCTAAACAGAAGCCATAAAAGGTAGGTGTTCTAAGGAAATCTAAACTTACATACTTAAACCTAACTTTATCACTATACCAGTCCACCCTTCCTCCACTCCTCCATCACCAATGATTTAACAAAGACAAATAACCAAACAATTTCAGGCACAGGTAGAGAACAGGTAGTGCAGGTAGCAAATATAACAATTAGCATAATATATATATATTCAGGTAGGCAATCCCAAGTAATGCAAAGCAAACAAAACAAACAGAATGCACATGATGTATGCCTGTCCTATGGATGATGAGGCTCATCTGTCGGTTATCCAGCCAACCCGACAAGTCCGAAAACCTTAGATTATCTCCCGTTGCGCATCCCCATGAGTCTATGCATAGCTTTTTCTCAAATCATTCATAATTCATACTTTCATATATAAAACTTTGCTCAATGGGGGCTACTATTCCCGGGAATTTATACGTGCCCGGTCACCCTTACGACGTAGGGTCAACAGAGTATCGAGTCTCAACCTGGAGCACGTGGTGGCAAGCCACGATACTTTACCCAGGGAGACTTGTATCTCTGATAATCATTCCATAATCATTCATTAATATTTCATAATCATTCATTACTTACTCATCATGTCTTTGTACTTTATCCATAACTCATCATAACCTGGAGCAAATACGGCGAAACCACAACCCTTGCATCTACCTGGGGAGCCTCTATACTAACCAACCTAGAGCAAGTGGGGCGAAATCACAACCCTTGCGTCTACCCAGGAGGTACGTTCTCATATGCCTACGAGGAACAAAGGAGGGGACCCTAACCTCCCACCATCTCGCTGGGGGCAATTTTACAATACCAGGAGGAACAAAGAAGGGGATCCTCACCTTCCACTGTCTCCTGGGATCGCTCTTTCGAGAAAGAGTGCTCAGATGTAACATTTATTCCTTTCATTAGCCAGTTTCATAGTTTAAAAGATATATATATATATATTCATATGCCTAGGAGGAACAAAGGAGGGGATCCTACCCTCCCACCATCTCATTAGGGGCGATTTTACAATACCAGGAGGAACAAAGAAGGGGATCCTCACCTTCCACCGTCTCCTGGGGTCGCTCTTTTGAGAAAGAGTGCTCAAATGTAACATTTATTCCTTTCATTAGCCAGTTTCATAGTTTAAAAGATATATATATACATATATAATTATGCCACCTATCTTCTCATACCTAAATCATCGCCTTTTCAACTTTACTTCACCTTCAAGTTACCTTAATTTCCTAACTCCAACCTATCACTAAGATTACTAGTAAAATCTAGGGTTAACAGGGCAAAAATAGAGGTTTAGAGGTTCAAAACCATGTTTGGATCATAAAAACACAGGTGCTGGAAAACAGAGTGTGTGCGTGCGCACAACTTGTGAAAAACAGAATGTGTGCGTGCGCACGAGTACGTGCGTGCACACCCCAACCAGGAATTACTTGGTGTGCGTGCGCCTCACCTATGCGAGCGCCACTAGCAGAAAGCATATCTTGGTGCGTGCGTGCGTACAATGGTGTGCGTACGCACACTTTATGAAAAACACCAGGTGTGCGTGCACACAAAGGCGTGCGTACAACAGGTAAACTTTTTGCTACTGCTGGGTGCGTGCGCACAATAGTGTGTGTAGGCACACACCAGAAAACCTTATTCTGCTGCATCTTTAAAATTTTCAGTTTTTAGCACCAGATTTTTGGCGTCCATAATTTCCTCTACAGAATTCAGTTTTCCGCAAAATTTATATCGTTGTCAAGCTTATAAAACCCTCTTTAATTTGAAACAAATCTCATTTTTATCCAAAATTTGAGGAGCAAGTTATCGACTACCAAATTTCATCAAACATTAATTCTTACCAAAATATGCCAAACCTCCATTTTTACCAAAATCTCATTTTCAACCAAACAATTCCCATGCCACTAATCACCAAACCTGCTTTTTCCAACACAACATATCCTTCTTCATTAACAAACCAACCACCATCACAATTATGCTTCATACCAATCAATAAGACTCATACATTTACCAAAATTCATCATGCAAAACTATAAATAACAATTTTCAAATTCACTTACTTATATCCTCAAATCATGCAACAACAATCCATCTATCATCACCAACCAACCAACAAGAATCAAACCAAACATGTTCTTCAACAAGATACTAACATCAAATATACACCTGCATTCCAACTTATCCTATGGTTCTCTAGCCTAAGTTTTCATACAACATTATATATTATACACGCGAAACCTAAACTATAACTTGGCCACTTTTACTTATTGTCCAAAGCAACACTTAAGCCCCACACACAGCTCTTCAATTCATAAGATCACCAAGACTTGACACCAATCCAAGGCTTCCAATGTCCACAATGTCAAATTCCAATTACAACACACCACCTAATACAAATATACAACACATATATATACCCAACTCAATATCTATTGCACCAACTCAGAATTTAGATAGGGCTGTGGTTTCCTCACCTTACCCGAGCTTTGTATACGCAAGAGTGGGAGTTAGGTTTTGGTCTTTACCTTTCTTCTTCCATGGCTGCTGGAACAAAATGAAGAATGAGAGGAAAATGATGAGCTGAAGCTCATTTAAGTAATGGGTCCGATTGGGCCACGGGCCCGGTTTAACCGGTTCGGTCCATCTGGCCCAATTTTGGGCCAAAATTTTTAAAATTAGTGCCAAAATTCTCGTTTTGAAGAGCTCTATCCTATTTTAATATTACATTTACATTTCTAATTTTTCTAATTAAAATTTGATTTATTGACTAATTATTTACTAATTTTAGCGGGGTTTACATCCTACTCACCTAATTAAGAATTTTGTCCTCAAAATTCAGAGTTAGTTACCTGAAAAGTGGTGTGGGTAGTCCTTCGACATACTCAGAGTTTCTTGAAGCTGACCTCGTTACTTAACGTCCATCTCCTTTCATTTAAACTAGCTTAGGTTGTAAGACATGAATTTGTTTTAGAAGCGTGTCTCAGAAGTTACGAAATATGGAGTACGTCAAATAGGTTCGAAAGGTATGGCAGAATACTATTTGGTACGCCACTAACCATCAATACTCTCCAAAAATTGAAATGGGCTAACTTAACGGGGTTTAACTTCTTAGTTTTTTATTGCTCATTTGATTCTAGTTTGTTGTAGTAATCTTCAGAAATAGGTATCTTCTTCTTTCCAACTTGAGAAGTCTTCTTCTTAGATCTGCCTAGCTCTTTTGTCGGATTTCATAATGGGAATCCTAACTCAAATTTGCATAACTTTTTCTCCGTTGTCTCGGCTATCAAATTCAGGAACTAAGACGTTCGATGTTCCAGTTTCTGATTAATTCAGAGGTGTTTAGCATACTGTGAAGTCTCACCTTCTCCTTGATGTATAGTCTCGTTGATATCCCCAATGAGTAGTTTGCTTCGATGGGCAAAATGGACTTGGTCACTTGATCCACGATTTCCTAACAGCATCACCTTTTGTCCTAGATCTCAGCAATCTATTATGAAATCGATAGCTATTCTCTTTTACCTTTAATGTAGAACCTTCGACAGTTGTAGCATTTCGAACGGCTTCTGGTGCTCTCTCTTTTCTTTCTCATGCGTCAAACATGTAATCACATAGATTGCCACTTCGTTCTTCACTTCTGGCTGCTCAAAATATCTTCTTGGATTTGTGGTACGTTTTAGAAATCTCAGGGTAAATTAAAAAATCCTCTCTCGTAAGCTTCGGACAATAGTTTCTCGTCTCAACTTCCGATTCTGACATATAACTCTCTCTTGATATCTTCTTAATTCAACAGGCTTCAATACTCTTAGTAGCTCCTTATTACCATTATTGCGCTCCCTAGGTCCTCGACTTTACGATCTCTATTTCGGCATTAGGCATATAAATCTCTTCTTAATTCCTTTTTGTTTATCAGACATCGATATCTTTAGTGGCTCCTTATTGTCTCGTTACGCGTCTCGTATCTCATCGTTACCATGTTGTAAACTGGAAATGGATTTAGCCCGACACTTCCAACCACACTCTCATTCTCCAACTTAGAACTTTAACTCATCTAACGTTTCCTCCTTTGGAATTAACATCCAAGAATCCCTTAGAAACTTCTTGCTTAGGGCGTCTACTACAACCTCACGATGTTACATCAGCACGCATCTTAAGTCCTTCAATAATGCATCGTAGTAATTCCCTAAATGGGTCATTAGGCTCAAGTGATACAAGCATTGGCAAAAAGATCAATCTTCTTTCTATGGCTCGAAGGCTTCCATTGTATCCTAGTATTTCATTCACACGGTGCACCTCATTGCATTTGTTTAGTCACAAGCGATACGATCGACGAGAATTAAGCCTCTAAAATCCCTAGTAATGTCTCTGGTTCATTTTCGTGTTCAAAAGTCTTGACCTAAAGGATTGACACTCAAATAGTTTCATCTAAGAGTTATGTGCGACGCAAAATCCAGTACAAGTTGATTTTTCAAAGAAATGTTATGTTCAAAGAGACGAACGAGTAACACAAACGGTGTTCACAAGAAATCAGAAGAAAGTCTTGCATACAGTTAGCCAGAGTTGTACAGAACCAATGGAATGCACAAGAAGAGAAACCTAGTTGCATCTCAGAGGAGAAGTTCGAATCAAAGCTTGAATAGAAAGAATAAGACATGTCGAATTAAATAGGTTCTAGTTGGCTTTAAAGGAATGTGAGTTTCCACAAGAAAGCAACTCCACGCACCGCATGTCTCTAGGATTCAAAGATTATGTGATTATATTAGGATGAGTTCAAGCTTATTCCAAAAGATACAAGCTTTATATGAGTAAGGAATTAAATCAAAAGAACGATGAATTAGGCTTTTACAGGAAAAGATTTAAGCTAGAGTTTTCAATGTAAGCTATAAGAGAAAGGTTAGATTAGGTCGTGAAGATTAGTTGGCGCGTGGTGCACGAAATTGTGATCTCTAACAATGGCGCCAAAAACTTGGTGCGCACATTCATAATCTCAATTCTTCTTCACAACTCCGCACAACTAACCAGCAAGTGCACTGGGTCGTCCAAGTAATAAACCTTACGTGAGTAAGGGTCGATCCCATGGAGATTGTCAGCTTGAAGCAAGCTATGGTCATCTTGTAAATCTCAATCAGGCAGATTCAAATGGTTATGAGGTTTTGATAATTAAAATATAAATAAAATAAGATAAAGATAGAAATACTTATGTAATTCATTGGTGAGAATTTCAGATAAGCGTATGGAGATGCTTTGCTCCTTTTGAATCTCTGCTTTCCTACTGTCTTCATTCAATCATTCAATGATCCAAATATTCTGAAATAAATCACTAAAAGTAGTTTTTATACTAAACTAGTAGCTAGGGTTACAGAAATAAGTAGATGATGCAGAAAATCCACTTCCGGGCCCACTTGGTGTGTGCTTGGGCTGAGCATTGAGATTTCATGTGTAGAGACTCTTTTTGGAGTTAAACACCAGGTTGTAACTTGTTTCTGGCGTTTAACTCTGATTTGCAACCTGTTTTTGGCATTTAACTCCAGAATAGGACAGGAAGTTGGCGTTTGAACGCCAGTTTGCATCATCAAAACTCGGACAAAGTATGAACTATTATATATTTCTGGAAAGCCCTGGATGTCTACTTTCCAATGCAATTGAGAGCACACCAATTGGGTTTTTGTAGCTCCAGAAAATCTATTTCGAGTGCAGGGAGGTCAGAATCCAACAGCATCTGCAGTCCTTCTTCAGCCTCTGAATCAGATTTTTGCTCAAGTCCCTCAATTTCAGCCAGAAAATACCTGAAATCACAGAAAAATACACAAACTCATAGTAAAGTCCAGAAATGTGATTTTTATTTAAAACTAATAAAAATATACTAAAAACTAACTAAATCATACTAAAAACTACTTAAAAATAATGCCAAAAAGCGTATAAATTATCCGCTCATCACAACACCAAACTTAAATTGTTGCTTGTCCCCAAGCAACTGAAAATCAAATAGGATAAAAAGAAGAGAATATACTATAAATTCCAAAACTTTGTTTTCCAGTATTACCACCGGATACATAAATGCCACAGACACATAACTGGGTGAACCTTTTCAGATTTTGACTCAGCTTTGCTAGATTTCCCAATTAGAGGTATCCAGAGTTCTTAAGCACACTTTTTTTGCTTTGGATCATGACTTTAACCGCTCAGTCTCAAGCTTTTACTTGACACCTTCATGCCACAAGCACATGGTTAGGGACAGCTTGGTTTAGCCGCTTAGGCCAGGATTTTATTCCCTTGGGCCCTCCTATCCATTAATGCTCAAAGCCTTTGATCCTTTTTATTTTACCCTTGCCTTTTGGTTTAAAGGGTTACTGGCTTTTTCTGCTTGCTTTTTCTTTTTTTCTTTTTCTTTTATTTTTGCCATTTTTTTCAAGCTTTTGCTTGTTCACTGCTTTTTCTTGCTTCAAGAATCAATTTTATGATTTTTCATATTATCAAATAACATTTTTCCTTTTTCATCATTCTTTCAAGAGCCAACAGTTTTAACATTCATAAACAACAAATTCAAAAGACATATGCACTGTTCAAGCATTCATTCAGAAAACAAAAAAGTATTGTCACCACATCAAAATAATTAAACTAAGTTCAAGGATGAATTCGAAATTCATGTACTTCTTGTTCTTTTGTAATTAAAGCATTTTTCATTTAAGAAAGGTGATGGATTCATAGGACATTCATAGCTTTAAGACATAGACACTTAAACACTAATGATCATGTAGTAAAGGCACAAACATAAATAAACATAAAGCATAGTAAACGAAAAAAAAAAAAAAGATAAAGAACAAGAAAATTAAAGAACGGGTCCACCTTAGTGATGGCGGCTAGTTCTTCCTCTTGAAGATCTTATGGAGTGCTTTAGCTCCTCAATGTCTCTTCCTTGCCTTTGTTGCTCCTCCCTCATGGCTCTTTGATCTTCTCTAATTTCATGGAAGATGATGGAGTGCTCTTGGTGCTCCACCCTTAGTTGTCCCATGTTGGAATTTAATTCTCCAAGGGAGGTGTTGATTTGCTCCCAATAGTTTTGTAGAGGAAATTGCATCCCTTGAGGCATCTCAGGGATTTCATGATGAGGAATTTCCTCATGTTCTTGTTGAGGTCCATGATGGGCTCTCTTGTTTGCTCCATCCTCTTTTTAGTGATGGGCTTGTCCTCTTCAATGAGGATGTCTCCCTCTATGACAATTCCAGCTGAATTGTATAAGGTATAGATGACTTGGCCACAACTTCATAGAAGTGGTCTTGATGGACCCTTGAGATGAATCTCACTATCTCTCATGACTCAGAGGTGGAAGCTTTTGTCTTCCTTTTCCTCTTTCTAGAGGTTTCTCTGGCCTTAGGTTCCATAAATGGTTATGGAAAAACAAAAAGCAACACTTTTACCACAACAAACTTAAAATGTTTGCTCGTCCTCGAGCAAAAGAAGAAGAAAAATAGTAGAAGAAGAAGAAGATGGAGGAGATGGAAGGGAAGTGTGTATTCGGCCAAGAGGGAGAAGAAGTGTTTGTAATGTGTGAAAATGAAGTAGTGTTGAGGGGTTTATATAGGGGTGGGGGGAGGGTTAGGTTTCGTGTATTAGGGTTGGGTTTGGGAGGGAAATGGATTTTGAATTTAGAGGTAGGTGTGGTTTTTGGGGAAGAGTGGATGGATGTGAGTGGTGAAGGGTATTTGGGGAAGAGTGTTATGAAAGGGTGTGAAGAGTAGAGAAGAAGAAGTGGGGTAGGTGGGGATCCTGTGGGGTCCACATATCCTGAGGGGTCAGGGACTTAACATCCCTGCTCCATTTAGGCATGCAAAATGCCCTTAGAGTGCGTTTCTGGCGTTAAACGCCAGGTTGCTGCTTGTTTCTGGCGTTTAACGCCATCTTTTCTCCCATTCTTGGTGTTAAACGTCAATTAGATGCTCTGTTCTGGCGTTAAACGCCAGTCTGATGCTTCTTACTGGCGTTTAAACGCCAGTAAGCTCCTCCTCCAGGGTGAGCTATTTTTAATGCTATTTTTCATTCTTGTTTTTGATTTTTCAGTTGTTTTTGTGACTTCACATGATCATCAACCTAAAGAAAACATAAAATAGCAATGGAAAATAGATAGATATAATTAAATAACATTGGTTTGCCTCCCAACAAGTGCTTCTTTAATGTCAATAGCTTGACAGTGAGCTCTCATGGAGCCTCACAGATAATCAGAGTAAGGTTGGGGCCTCTCAATACCAAACTTAGAGTTTGGTTGTGGCCTCCCAACACCAAACTTAGAGTTTGGTTGTGGCCTCCCAACACCAAACTTAGAGTTTGAATGTGGGAGTTTTGTTTGACTCTGTATTGAGACAAGCTTTTCATGCTTCCTCTCCATGGTTTCAGAAGGAGAACCTTGAGTCTTGAATACAAGGTAGTCCTCATTCAACTGAAAGACCAACTCTCCTTTGTCAACATCAATCACAACTTTTGCTATGGCTAGGAAGGGTCTGCCAAGGATGATGGATTCATCCTCATCCTTCCCAGTGTCTAGGATTATGAAATCAGCAGGGATGTAAAGGCCTTCAACCTTCACTAGCACGTCCTCTACTAGTCCATAAGCCTGTTTTGTTGATTTGTCTGCCATCTCTAGTGAGATTATTGCAGCTTGTACCTCAAAGATTCCCAGTTTCTCCATTACAAAGAGTGGCATGAGGTTTATCCCTGACCCCAGGTCACACAGAGCCTTCTCAAAGGTCATGGTGCCTATGGTACAAGGTATGAAGAATTTTTCGGGATCCAGTTTCTTCTGAGGTAATGTCTGCCTCATTAATGCATTCAGTTCATTGGTGAATAAGGGGGGTTCATCCTCCCAAGTCTTATTACCAAATAACTTGGCATTCAGCTTCATGATTTCTCCTAGATACTTAGCAACTTGCTCTTTAGTGATGTCTTCATCCTCTTCAGAGGAAGAATATTCATCAGAGCTCATGAATGACAGAAGGAAGTTCAATGGAATCTCTATGGTCTCTGTATGAGCCTCAGATTCCTCTGGTTCCTCAAAGGGAAACTCCTTTCTGTCCAGAGGATGTCCCATGAGGCTTTTCTCACTGGGACTCACGTCCTCCTCACTCTCTCCAGGTTCGGCCATATTGGTCATGGTTATGGCCTTGCACTCTCTCTTGGGGTTCTTGGGGTT
>NC_029789.2:19621447-19652340 GCF_000816755.2 Arachis ipaensis
CTCACGTCCTCCTCACTCTCTCCAGGTTCGGCCATATTGGTCATGGTTATGGCCTTGCACTCTCTCTTGGGGTTTTCTTCTGTATTGCTTGGGAGAGTACTGGGAGGAGTTTCAGTAATCTTCTTACTCAGCTGACCCACCTGTGCCTCCAAATTTCTAATGGAGGACCTTGTTTCATTCATGAAACTTAGTGTGGTCTTGGATAGATCAGTGACTATGGTTGCCAGGCCAGAATGGCTCTGTTTAGAATTCTCTGTCTGTTGCTGAGAAGATGATGGAAAAAGGCTTGCTATTGCTAAACCTATTTCTTCCACCATTATTATTATTAAAGCCTTGATTAGGCTTCTGTTGATCCTTCCATGAGAAATTTGGATGATTTCTCCATGAAGGATTATAGGTGTTTTCATAGGGTTCTCCCATGTAATTCACCTATGCTATTGCAGGGTTTTTCAGGATCATAAGCTTCTTCCTCAGAAGATGCCTCTTTAGTACTGTTGGATGCAGCTTGCAATCTATTCAGACTCTGAGAAATCATATTGACTTGCTGAGTCAATATTTTGTTTTGAGCCAATATGGCATTCAGAGTATCAATTTCAAGAACTCCTTTCTTCTGAGGCATCCCATTGTTCACAGGATTCCTCTCAGAGGTGTACATGAGCTGGTTATTTGCAACCATTTCAATGAGTTCCTGAGCTTCTGCAGGGGTTTTCAAATGAAAAGATCCTCCTACAGAATGGTCCAATGACATTTTTGACAACTCAGACAGACCATCATAGAATATACTTATGATGCTCCATTCTGGAAGCATGTCAGTAGGACACCTTTTGATCAGTTGCTTGTATCTTTCCCAAGCTTCATAGAGGGATTCTCCTTTCTTCTGTCTGAAGGTTTGGATCTCCACTCTAAGCTTGCTCATCTTTTGAGGTGGAAAAAATTTGGCCAGGAAAGCACTGACCAGCTTATTCCAAGAGTTCAGACTATCCTTAGGTTGTGAATCCAACCATGTTCTAGCTCTGTCTCTTACAGCAAAAGGGAAAAGCATAAGCCTGTAGACCTCAGGATAAACTCCATTGGTCTTGACAGTGTCACAAATTTGCAAGAATTCAGCTAAAAACTGATGAGGATCTTCCATTGGAAGTCCATGAAACTTGCAATTCTGCTGCATTAGAGAAACCAATTGAGGCTTAAGCTCAAAGTTGTTTGCTCCAATTGCAGGAATTGAGATGCTTCTTCCATAGAAGTTGGAAGAGGGTGCAATAAAGTCACCAAGCATCTTCCTTGCATCTCCACCATTGTTATTAGGTTCGGCCATGTCTCCTTCTTTTTCGAAAATTTCTGTCAGGTCCTTTCCAGAGAGTTGTGCCTTAGCTTCCTCTTCAGAGTCCTTTCAGGTTCAGGATCAGCTTCAACAAGAATATTCTTATCCTTGTTCCTGCTCATATGAAAAAGAAGAGAACAAAAAAGAAAATATGGAATCCTCTATGTCACAGTATAGAGATTCCTTATGTGAGTATAAGAAGAGAAGAATAGAAGAAGGAGAAGAGAAAAACTCGAACACAGAGAAGAAGAGGGGGTTCGAATTATGTGTAGAAGAGAAGTGTTAGTAGATAAATAAATAAATAGAAAGAGATGAGAGGGGGAAGAATTCGAAAATTAAATAAAATAAACTAAAAATATTTTTGTTTTTATTTTAAATGTTAATTAGAATTCGAAAATTAAGAAGAAAAATAAAGTTAAATTGAAATTTAAAACAATTAGTTAATGAAAAGAAATTTTCGAAAAAGTGGTTAGTGATTTTCAAAAATAAGAGAGAGAGAAAAGTAGTTAGGTGGTTTTGAAAAAGATAAGAAATAGTAAAACAAACAAAAAGTCAAGTAGTTAATTGAAAAAGATTTGAAAATCAATTTTGAAAAGATAAGAAGTTAGAAAAGATTTTGAAATTAATTTTGAAAAAGATATGATTAAAATAGAAAAAGATATGATTGAAAATCATTTTGAAAAAAAGATTTGGAAAAGGGAATTACAAAGATTTGATTTTGAAAATTAAAGTTGATTACTTGACTAACAAGAAACAAAAAGGTATGATTTTAAAATTTAAAGATTGAACCTTTTTTAATAGGCAAGTAACAAACTTTAAAATTTTTTTTGAATCAATCACATTAATTGTTAGTAAAGATTTTGAAAATCATTTTTAAAAGTTTTCAAAAATATAAGAAAATGAGAAAGATTTGATTTTTGAAAAGGTTTTGAAAAGATAAGATTTTTAAATTGAAAATTTGATTTGACTCATAAGAAACAACTAGATTTTAAAATTTTTTGAAAAAGTCAACTCAAATATTCGAATTTTATGAGAAGAAAAAGGAAAATATATATTTTTTTATTTTTGAATTTTTAATGATGAAAGAGAAAAACAATGAAAAGACCCAAAACATGAGAATCATGAATCAAATCACACAATGCATGCAAGAACACTTTGAATGTCAAGATGAACACCAATAACACTTTGAAGATCAAGATGAACATCAAGAACTTATTTTTGAAATTTTTTTTTAAGAAAAGAAAAACATGCAAGACACCAAACTTAGAAATTTTCAAACTTTAGACACTAACAAATTGAAAATGCATATGAAAAACAAGAAAAGACACAAAACAAGAAAATGCAAAGATCAAACAAAGAAGATCATCAAGAACAACTTGAAGATCATGAAGAACAGTTCCATGCAGGTGTTCTTCGAAAATTTTTTTATGAGAATTAAAAAGATGCAATTGACACCAAACTTACAAATTGACACCAAACTTACAAATTGACACTAGACTCAAACAAGAAACACAAAATTATTTTTGGTTTTATGATTTTAAATTTTTTTTTCGAAAATTATTTGGAAAAAGAAAAATAAGGATTTCAAAAATTTTAATAAGAATTCCAAGAATCATGCAATGTTAGTCTAAAACTCCGGTCCAGGAATTAGACACCAAGCTTTTAGTGAAAGCTCCGGTCCAAAACACTAGACATGGCCAATGGCCAGCCAAGCTTTAGCATACAAATCAGGCATACAACAGCTGAACTGATGAGAATAAAAAAGCTCTTGTGATGATGAGTTGAAACCTCGGTCCAAAAGATTAGACATGGCTTCACAGCTAGCCAGACTTCAACAGATCATCATGAAACTCTAGAATTCATTCTTAAAGATTCTGAAGAACATAGAATAATTTTTTTGAAACTTTTTCGAAAATAAAAACAAAAAGCTTAAAATTAAAATAAAATTACCTAATCTGAGCAACAAGATGAACCATCAGTTGTCCAAACTCGAACAATCCCCGGCAACGGCACCAAAAACTTGGTGCACGAAATTGTGATCTCTAACAATGGTGCCAAAAACTTGGTGCGCACGTTCATAATCTCAATTCTTCTTCACAACTCCGCACAACTAACCAGCAAGTGCACTGGGTCGTCCAAGTAATAAACCTTACGTGAGTAAGGGTTGATCCCACGGAGATTGTCGGCTTGAAACAAGCTATGGTCATCTTGTAAATCTCAGTCAGGCAGATTCAAATGGTTATGAGGTTTTGATAATTAAAATATAAATAAAATAAGATAAAGATAGAAATACTTATGTAATTCATTGGTGAGAATTTCAGATAAGCGTATGGAGATGATTTTCTCCTTCTGAATCTCTGCTTTCCTACTGTCTTCATTCAATCATTCGTACTCCTTTCCATGGCAAGTTGTATGTTGGGCATTACCGTTGTCAATGGCTACTTCCCGTCCTCTCAGTGAAAATGGTCCAAATGTGCTATCACCGCACGGCTAATCATCTGTCGGTTCTCGATCATGTTGGAATATGATCCATTGATCCTTTTGCGTCTGTCACTACGCCCAACACTCGCGAGTTTGAAGCTCGTCACAGTCATCCCTTCCTAGATCCTACTCGGAATACCACAAACAAGGTTTAGACTTTACGGATCTCAGGAATGGCTGCCAATAATTCTAGCTTATACCACGAAGACTCCGATCTTTCGGAATGGAGGCTAAGAGATACACGCTCAATCCAAGGTAGAACGGAAGTTGTTGTCAGGCACGCGTTCATAGGTTGAGAATAGTGATGAGTGTCACGGATCATCATATTCATCATGTTGAAGTGCAAGCGAATATCTTAGAATAGGAATAAGCTTGAATTGAATAGAAAAACAATAGTATTTTGTATTAATTCATGAGGAACAGCAGAGCTCCACACCTTAATCTATGGTGTGTAGAAACTCTACCATTGAAAATACATAAGTGATGAAGGTCCATGCATGGCCGAATGGCCAGTCCCCAAAACGTGATCAATGATCAAAAGTGATACAAAGATAGTCTCAAAAATGATCCAAATATTCTGAAATAAATCACTAAAAGTAGTTTTTATACTAAACTAGTAGCTAGGGTTACAGAAATAAGTAGATGATGCAGAAAATCCACTTCCGGGCCCACTTGGTGTGTGCTTGGGCTGAGTATTGAGCTTTCATGTGTAGAGACTCTTTTTGGAGTTAAACGCTAGGTTGTAACCTATTTATGGCGTTTAAATCTGATTTGCAACCTGTTTCTGGCATTTAACTCCAGAATAGGGCAAGAAGTTGGCATTTAAACGCCAGTTTGCGTCGTCAAAACTCGGGCAAAGTATGGACTATTATATATTTCTGGAAATCCCTGGATGTCTACTTTCTAACGCAATTGAGAGCGCGCCAATTGGGTTTCTGTAGCTCCAGAAAATTTATTTCGAGTGCAGGGAGGTCAGAATCCAACAGCATCTGCAGTCCTTCTTCAGCCTCTGAATCAGATTTTTGCTCAAGTCCCTCAATTTCAACCAGAAAATACCTGAAATCACAGAAAAACACGCAAACTCATAGTAAAGTCCAGAAATGTGATTTTTAATTAAAACTAATAAAAATATACTAAAAACTAACTAAATCATACTAAAAACTACTTAAAAACAATGCCAAAAAGTGTATAAATTATCCGCTCATTAGCGCGCTCTCACAAAAAAACACTTAGTTGGATGATTCTCTCTTCCAGTACTCCCTTCAACTCGGTCTTGAGTTCTATTGATTATAACGATGTCTTCACTTGTGGTGCAATCAACACTGATCCGGCTTTCGGCACTAAATCTATCGCAAACTCACGCTCTCTCTAAGGTGGAAATTCTGTACATCTTCAAGAATGATCTTGAAAAATCTCTTGTATAGGAATTCGGTCTCACCTTTACTTGTCTTTTAATCAATTAGCAACTAAAGGTTGAATCCGCTCTATTCCTCCTCCTCGAAGTCTTAACGTCACTGGGTTTCAAACGATAACTCCGCATAGCTCTCGACAGTTTCAATTTCTTAGGTATAATCCACCCTGCTTCCACTACGTCATTCTGATTCTTATCCTTCATGAGCCTAGCCACTCCTCTAGGTTAACAATATATTACTCCACCTCAACAACTAATAATTTTTGACTAACCATCCACTTAGACTTTATGATTACCAAAAACTTGTCATGCATTACGAATGAATATCACTTATTAATGATATGCAAGGAACTTCGAAATTCAACTGGTATTTCATGGTTACCTCGGGTCTGAGAATCGGATTCGGCTGCATTCCAGCGTCTCCTGTGTGGACAGTCTTGAGTTATATGCCCCGACTTCCCGCACTTGTAACATATACCTAACCTCGCCCGACACGGTCTGGTTGAATGGTACTTCTTACATCTTGGGCACCTTAAGTCTTCCGGTTGAGTACTAGTTTGTCCTTCTGAATTCGGATCCGGATAGCTGTCCTTCTTTCGGTCATTATTCTGGCGTTGAGAACGTGAAGTGACAAAACGACCTCTCTTGAAATTTTGGCTCCTAGGTGTAATCTTTGTCTTCTTTCCCTTTTTCTCTATAAAATATTCCCGGCGATTACTCCTTGCCACCACAGTTCTTCTTGAGCTTTCTCCCGTTGCTTGACCTATGTCAGTTAACTTCGGATAACCCGTTATCTCCACTGGCACCACTGCACTTGGGGCATTATTCCTGCCTTCATGTTCATTTCCACCGTCATTGCCAATTCTAGCTTGTGGTCCCATTCTATCCATCGCTCGACTGGTCGCAACAGCAACAGCATAATGGCAGCAGCAGTACTCGTCGTCGTGGTCACAAAATTAGTCAAACTGTCTACCGGTATCGTTATCTCATTACCTCTCCGTCCTTAGCTTCGATTATGCCCACAACCATTCCCACGAGACGTCATTTGGTTCCTGTTCACGCCAAACAAGTGATATTAAGGTGATCAGTCTCAATATTGTAAGTCTAGTGCTTCGAAGTCCCAAGTGCATGCTCATGAGCATTCATGCCACATATATCAGTTAGATATCCTAATTAGCATGTATAGACACCCAGAGTATGCCCAGAAGCATAGTCAGTCCGTTCCTCAGGCTCTACAGGAACGAACTGCTCTGATACCATAATGTAACACCCTACCACACAGGGCTTTACACCTAGGATATAAAACAGAGGTGGCGAGGCACTACGATAGCTAAAATAAAATACATACATATAATAGTAAAATAATATAATAAACTAGGAGCCATGAAAAATGGGTAAAACAAAAATTGCGCAATAAAAAGCGCAACGCTCCGAAAACGGAATAACTCGCGTGTGACGAAACCTAAAGATTATAGTTATGAATAAGCGAAAGAGTGAGTAGAGAGCCAAGAAATACCACATAACTAGCTCCTGACTCAGCCTGCGAAGCCAAGGCTGGCCGGAGAATATTTATATACATGTACAAGTATCCCAAAATACCCAAAATAACCAAAATACAAAAATAAGACCCTAACTCTCCTTTAACCTCTATGAGGAACAAAATAAACAAGGTTCTTGGAGAGAAAGCTAAATACATATATATACATAGGCTACAAAGCAAAAGAACCTAGAAACTGCTCTGCTTCAGGAATCCAGACGCCTAGTGAGGAGCCTCTCGACCTGTATCTGAAAACAACAACACAGTATGGGGTGAGAACCGAAAGTTCTCAGCATGGTAAAGGTGCCACGCATATAATATATAAGGTCCTGGGAATGCCAGAGGCAATCCTAGAATGCCGACACTCAGTTATAAAACTTAAATTCTAAACAGAAGCCATAAAAAGGTAGGTGTTCTAAGGAAATCTAAACTTACATACTTAAACCTAAATTTATCACTAAACCAGTCCACCCTTCCTCCACTCCTCCATCACCAATGATTTAAGAGAGACAAACAACCAAACAATTTCAGGCACAGGTAGAGAACAGGTAGTGCAGGTAGCAAATATAACAATTAGCATAATATATATATTCAGGTAGGCAATTCCAAGTAATGCAAAACAAATAAAAAAAAAACAGAATGCACATGATGTATGCCTATCCTATGGCTGATAAGGCTCATCTGTCGGTTATCCAGCCAACCTGACAAGTCTGAAAACCTTAGATTGTCCCCCGTCGCGCATCCCCATAAGTCTATGCATAGCTTTTTCTCATATCATTCATAATTCATACTTTCATATATAAAACGTTGCTCAATGGGGGCTACTATTCCCGGAAATTTATACGTGCCCGGTCACCCTTACGACGTAAGGTCAACAGAGTATCGAGTCTCAACTTGGAACACGTGGTGGCAAGCCACGATACTTTACCCAAGGAGACTCGTGTCTCAGTTAATCATTCCATAATCATTCATTAACATTTCATAATCATTCATTACTTACTCATCATGTCTTTGTACTTTATACATAACTCATCATAACCCGGAGCAAATGCGGCGAAACCACAACCCTTGCATCTACCCGGGGAGCCTCTATACTAACCAACCTGGAGCAAGTGGGGCGAAACGACAACCCTTGCGTCTACCTAGGAGGTATGTTCTCATATGCCCAGGAGGAACAAAGGAAGGGATCCTAACCTCCCGCCATCTTGCTGGGGGTGATTTTACAATACCAGGAGGAATAAAGAAGGGAATCCTCACCTTTCACCGTCTCCTGGGGTCGCTCTTTCGAGAAAGAGTGCTCAGATGTAACATTTATTACTTTCATTAAGATTACTAGTAAAATCTAGGGTTAACAGGGCAAAAACAGAGGTTCGAAACCATGTTTGGATCATAAAAACACAGGTGCTGAAAAACAGAGTGTGTGCGTATGCACGCACACTTGTGTGCGTGTGCACACCAACCAGGAATTACTTGGTGTGCATGCACCTCACCTATGCGAGCGCCACCAGCAGAAAGCATATCCTGGTGCGTGCGTGCGCACAATGGTGTGCGTACGAACACTTTCTGAAAAACACCAGGTGTGCGTGCGCACAAAGGCGTGCGTACGCACAGGTAAAGTTTTTGCTACTGCTGGGTGCGTGCGCACAACTGTGTGCGTATGCACACACCAAAAAACCTGATTGTGCTGCATCTTAAAAATTTTCAGTTTTTAGCACCAGATTTTCGGCGTCCATAATTTTCTCTGCAGAATTCAGTTTTCCGCAAAATTTATATCGTTGTCAAGCTTATAAAACCCTCTTTAATTTGAAACAAATCTCATTTTCATCCAAAATTTGAGAAGCAAGTTATGGACTACTAAAGTTCATCAAAAATCAATTCTTACCAAAATATGACAAACCTCCATTTTTACCAAAATCTCATTTTCAACCAAACAATTCCCATGCCACTAATCACCAAACCTGCTCCTTCCAACACAACATATCCTTCTTCATTAACACACCAACCACCATCACAATTATGCTTCATACCAATCAATGAAACTCATACATTTACCAAAATTTAGCATGCAAAACTATAAATAACAATTTTCAAATTTACTTACTTATATCCTCAAATCATGCAACAACAATCCATCTATCATCACCAACCAACCAACAAGCATCAAACCAAACATGTTCTTCAACAAGATATTAACATCAAATATACACCTGTATTCCAACTTATCCTATGGTTCTCTAGCCTAAGTTTTCACACGACATTATATATTATACACGCGAAACCTGAACCATACCTTTGCCACTTTTACTTATTGTTCAAAGCAACACTTAAGCCCCACACACAACTCCTCAATTCATAAGATCACTAAGACTTGACACCAATCCAAGGTCTCCAATGTCCACAAATTCAAATTCCAATTACAACACACCACCTAATACAAATATACAACACATATATATACCCAACTTAATATATATTGCACCAACTCAGAATTTAGATAGGGCTGTGGTTTTCTCACCTTATCCAAGCTTTGTAAATGCAAGAGTGAACGTGTTTTTCAAGTTAATTGGATCCTAATACATCAAAGAGTAAAGAAATTCAACACCACTCATCATTTTTGAAAATTGAGGGGAAAGGAGAGGCTGGAGTGTTAAGGTAACTTACCAATGAAATTGTCCGATAGAATTGTAGAACTCGACGCACTGGACGCGTAGCCGCAAACAATGCGGTGATCGGAGCTCGGATGAAGAAGTTATGGTGGATAGAAGTGGGAGTTAGGTTTTGGTCTTTACCTTTCTTCTTCCATGGCTGCCAGAACGAAATGAAGAATGGGAGGAAAGTGATGAGCTGAAGCTCATTTAAGTAATGGGTCCGGTTGGGCCCATGGACCCGGTTTTGGGCTCAATTTAACTGGTTCGGCCCATCTGGTCCAATTTTGGGCCAAATTTTTCGAAATTAGTCATAAAATTCTCGTTTTGAAGAGCTCTATCCTATTTTAATATTAGATTTATATTTCTAATTTTTTAATTAAAATTTGATTTATTGACTAATTATTTACTAATTTTAGTGGGTTTACACATTCAGACGGAATAAATTGTCTGAAATTTTCGTCCGAAAAAACTCTATTTCTAGTGCGCGGGACTTTGGCGGCTAGGGTTAGGTTAGAGGGAGTTAGAGTTAGTGTGTTTTATTTTTAGGATTAGGGTTTCAATATGGAAATGTTTGGGTTAATTAGGGTAGGATGCTTTTAATAAAATTGGGATATAGAATATTAATTTGAAATCTAATTTAATCCTTAAAATTATGTTAAGAATACTTTTATTTCTCAATTTACTAATTGGCTTTCAATCAAGTATTCTAATTTTAAAATTAGAGATAATATAATTAATTTTCTTTATTCATAAAACTTAAAGTATTAAATTCCAAAAATATCAATTATTTAAATCAAATCATATAAAATTCTTATTATTTTACAACTACTAAGCTTTATAATTTAAATATAGACCATCTCCTAGAATGTGTTAGTTATAGTAAGTTTTTTTTCTTTTTAATTCTTATTGAGTTCTCTGTTTTAAATATCAGTTTCATTCATGCTCTTGTTAGCATTTTGAGTTGCATGTATTTTTGTTGTTCAATATGTATTGACTTCTGTAATTTTTTTTCTAGCATAGTTAACCTTTAATCATTTAATTAATTTGTTTCAAATTTGGTTCTTCTTCTGTTTCATATATATTGGACGCTTAGACTAATTTCTCTAATTTTGTGACTTATCTCAAATATTATATTATCTCCAACTGAAGCTCCAGCCCCGCAGCCCAATAACACTGAGGGTTTTTAATTTTGCATATTCTCTCTTTTGTTTGGACCATTTAATTTCTTAGGTAATTTTATCTTTATTTATTTATTTTTTCAGACTGGCACCACAGAAGGCAGTCTTCAACCATAAGGTATTAATTAACCTGCAACATGTTATCTCATTTGAGTAATTCTTAATGGAATGTATAAGTTTTCATAGACGATGTTACTTGTGTTTTTGAACAAGGATGTGATTGAAACTAGAAACTCTGGTTGTGTATAACATATTGTTTCATAAAGTAAGAATCTAATCCTAGTAGAAATGTACTTGTTTGAATTGGAGTTGGAAATGTGGGGTAATATGGTTATGCTGGATATGGTGTTTTTTGATCGTTTATTTTTGTTTTCTATTAATGCTTTAGGGCTATGTGGTTTTGTGGCTTAAGGGTTTTAGTGTGCATGTATTGGTTTTTTTATTGGTGAATGCTATGGTGTCTATTATTTTGTACCTAATTATTAAAAAAGATAAATAAATAATATTTAATAAATTTTACATAATTTATTTTTTATTTTAAATATTTTATTTTTTATTTAAAAAAAATTAAACAATTTAAACACCATAACAAAGACACCATAGAACTCACCTTTTTTATTAGCTGTTTTTGTTGGCCATCTGCGTGGGTGACTGTGTGTGAAAGCTGATGACTTTGTGCTTGTGGGTGACTCGTAGTTTTGGTATGGATGGCAATTGAGTTGGTATCCTATATTTATTGGGGATATGGATTGGAAGTAATTTTTTTCTGATTCTTTTGTATATTTTGGTTAGTGTATTTTTTTCATTTATTTTATTACAATTATGATTATGATTATGATTATGATTATGATTATATAAGATAAAAAAAAAGAAATATTATTAATATCATTGAGCTGTAAAATTTTATTGTTTGTTAGCAGTTAACTTCTGCTTTTGTATTTAAATTTGTTTGGAGATTTTAATGGAATGCGGAATTGCTGGGCTATAGTTTTGAGTTTAATTCTTTGATTTTTTTCAATTTATCCTAGCAAAGCTTTCTTTTGTTGTTAATATATTTTCTTAAAATTCTGTTACTAGTTGAAGAAAAGGAATTTACTTTTGTGTGTGGCATAGTAGCTGAGAAGTGATTGTTTTTGTAGTAATCTAAATTCTAAAAGCATGGGTTTTAATGGAAAGTTTTGGTTATAGGTGAGGTGTGTTACATTTTTAGTTGAAATATTTGTTCCCTATAGGATTGTATCACTACAAAAATATGGCCGATTAACTGTAAACTCCGATTAATTAGTAGATAATTAGTCAGTAAATTAGATTTTAATAAGAAAGACTAGAAATGCGAATATTATATCAAATTAGGGTAGAGCTCATCGAAACGAGAATTTTGACACTAATTTCGAAGAAAACGATCTAAAATTAGACCGAACGGGCCGAACCGGTTGAACTGGGCCGTGGATCCAACCGGACAAGCCCTTTAAATAAACCAACGTTCTTCTTCTCCCCATTTTGGCAGCGTCGAAGAGCATTAGGGGAGAGGAAAGAAAGAACGCCAAATCCTTACGTTAACTTCCAACTCTCGTAACTTCTCCATCCGAGCTCCAATCGCCGCACCGTTTGTGGCCACGCGTTCACCGCGTCAAGCTCTACGTTTCTACCAAAACAATTTCATAGGAAACTTGCTATTTCACCTCAGCCTCTTCTTTCCCCCAATTTTCAAATTTTGAGAAGGAATGTTGAATTTCTTTGATTTCTGATGTTTTATGATCCAATTAACTTGAGGAAAACGTTTACTCTTGCTTATGTGAAGCTTGGGTAAGGTGAGGATACGATAATTTTAGTTTAATTTCATTGAATTTGAGCTTTGAGTATTAAATTGGATATATATGTGCTATGAATGTGTATTAGGTTGAAAATAAATAATTGGAGCTCGAAATTGTGAATACTGGAACTTGGAGGAAGCGGATTAGTTGAGGTTTTTAGGGCTGTGTTCTTTTAGGAAAATTTACTTGGAATAATACTTGGGAATCGGCTAAGGTATGGTTAGGTTTCTTGCATTTAATATATATTGTTTTGTGAAAACTTAGGCTAGATGACCATAGGATAAGTTGGATTGCATGTGTATATTTAATACTTAGTATCCTGTTGATGAACATGGTTGGTTTGGTGCTTGTTGATTAACTGGTGATTTGGTGAATTATTTATTTGAGGTATAACTATTGTGGAGGTTGTTGTGATAATGAGGTATTTTGTGTTAAAAACCTAGGATTTCTAAACTATGGTTCTTAGTTGAATTTTGGTTGTTGGGTTTGAATATTGTATGAGTTTAATTGTTGATCTGAGGTAGATTTATTGTGATGATTGTTATGATGATGAGGAAGGGTATGTTGAATTGAAAAGAATGCATGTTTGGACCCGAAAAGGGTGGCAAAGTCCAAGTTTTAGAGGAGATGCTGCCGAAATTTTATAAAAATTAGAGATTTTATTTATATGATTATTTAAAAAGATTTAGATTCAAAGGTTATATGGTTTGATTTTGAGTTATTAAGAAAATGAGCATGTTTTAAGTTTGATTCATTTAGAAAAGAATAAATTATGTTTTGAATTGGAACTATTGATGGACGGAATGGGAGGTGTGATAATGAAGGATAAGGATTGAATATGATTGATGTATGATGATGAATGAGATGCGATTGAGAATGATGTGGATGTTGAAGAATTATAATTGAGTTATTTATATGGCTTATGAATTTGAATAATCTGAGATACAAGGTTCCCTGGATAAAGTGCCGTGGCTTGCCACCACGTGTACCAGGTAGAAAACTCGATACTCTGTTGACCCTACGACGTAAGTGTGACCGGGCACTATATAAATTCCCGGAAATGTAACCCCCATTGAACAATATTGATTATTTGAGAAAAAGCTATGCATAAACTCTTGGGGATGCACGTCGGGGGACAGTCTAAGTTCAATTCAGACTTGTCGGGTTGGCTGGATAACCGACAGATAAGCCTCATCAGCCATAGGACAGGCATGCATCATGTGTATATTACTTGAATTACTTGCTTGTGCTTTAACTGGGTGTGCCTAAATGTACTTGCTATGTTAAATGTATGTTTGTTACCTGCAGTATTTGTGACCTTCTTGTGCTTGTCTTATCTGCTTATTTGTCTATGAAATGTATAATGGAGTTGGAGGTATGGAGGAATGGCAGTATGAGATTTAAATTTAAGGTTAAGTTAAGTCAGTTTTAGATACTCTTAGAAAACCACCTTTTATGTCTTCAGTTTAATACTTTAAGCTCTATAATCTGAGTGTCGGCGTTCTAGGATTGCCTCTGGCATTCCCAAGACCTTATATATTATGTGTGTGGCACCTTTACCATACTGCGAACCTCCGGTTCTCATTCCATACTATGTTGTTGTTTTTCAGATGCAGGTCGAGAGGCATCTCGTTAGGTGTCTGGACTCTTGAAGCGGAGTGGTTACTGAGTTATTTTGTTATGCTATATATATATATATTCTCCGGCCAGTCTTGACTTCGCAGGCTGAGTTAGGAGCTTGTTATTTTGTATCTTTGGCACTCTATTCCTACTTCTGTCATCTTATGTTTAGTAGTTATAGTTTTCTTAGCACGCAAGTTAACTCGTTCCTTGAGCGTTGCGCTTTTATTTTGCGATTTTTATTTCCTCTATTCTTCAAGGCTCCCAGCATATTATAATTCTTCTACTATTATATGTACTCATTTTGTTTTAGAGGTCGTAATACCACACCACCTCTGTTTTATGACTTAAGCGTAAAGCTTTGTGTGGTAGGATGTTACATTATGGTATTAGAGCAGTTCGTTCCTATAGAGCCTGAAAAATGGATTGATTGTGCCTCTGTGCATGTGTTTATGTGCTATTAGGATATCTAATTGATATATATGGCAGAAACGTTTGTGAGCATGCACTTGGAACTTAAAGCATTAGACCTGCGATATTGAGACTGATCAACTTAATATCACTTGTTTGGTGTTTATAAGGACCAGATGTTGACTCGCAAACGCGGTTGCGGGCGAGGTAGAGGTAGGACAGGCACCGTTACTCCTGCCCCCATAGGGACTGATCCAGTAGACTTTATGGCTGCCCTGGGAAATATGGCTGCAGCTATGCATGCGACAGCCGAGGTACTGGGTAATCAGATAAACCAGGGTAATCATGGGAACAATAATAATGAGGACGGTCCTATGACACTTGCTACATTTCTGAAAGTTCGCCCTCCGACCTTCAGGGGAACGTCAAATCCCACTGATGCAGATAATTGGATTCAGGCTATAGAACAGACATTGCAGGTCCAACAGGTTCCTGAAGAGCAATGGGTTGAATTTGGAACTTATCAGTTGCAAGGCGAAGCTCAGTACTGGTGGCAGGGAACCCGACGTATCCTGCATCCTGATGGTGCTGCGATTCCTTGGGAGGTTTTCCGAATAGAATTCTATAAGAAATATTTTTCTAATTCAGCCAGAAATGCCAAGGAACTTGAACTGATGCAGTTAAAGCAGGGACAGATGACTGTTGCTAAGTATACTAGCAGATTTGAGGAGCTTTTCTCGTATCTGTCAAGGTGCGCCTGAAGATTTTGCTGAATGGAAGTATATTAAATATGAGGGAGGTCTTCGGAGCGATATTCTGAGCTTCGTTGCCCCAATGGAGATCAGGGTGTTTTCTGAATTGGTGAATAAGAGTAGGGTGGCTGAGGATTGTGTGAGGAAGGCGGCAGCAGAGAAAGGAAGTTTGAGGGTGCCTTTTCAGAGGCCTTTTGGGAGGAATTTTTCTCCGAGAGGTAGGAATTTCAAGCGTGGAGGCTTTGTTCTACAGAAAAATCAGGGTCAAGGTAATTACAGAAAGCCGAATACTTATACTAGTCAAGGAAAAAGGTTTGGGAAGCAGCCACAGCAGGATCTGAATTGTCAGAAGTACAGAAAGTATCATCCAGGAGTTCCGTGCATATTAGAACTTGAAGTATGCTATTCCTGTGGACAGCCCGGGCATATAGCCACTAATTGACTGGAGAAGAAGAAGTATGAGACTGGTAGGGTGCAACAGCCGAGGAGTGTGTATACCACTTCTACATTAGGTGCTGAGGGATCTGAGACACTTATTAGAGGTAATTGTGAAATGGTTGGTAAAATCTTAAATGCTTTATTTGATTCAGGAGCAACTCATTCATTTATTGCATTTGAAAAGGCCAATGAGTTAGGATTGAGAATGGTGGTTTTAGGTTATAATTTGAAAGTGTATAATGCTACTCATGAAGCTATGGTGACTAGGATAGGATCTCCACAAGTTTCCTTTCGAGTGCAACAGCGTGAATTTGTGCATGATTTGATTTGTTTGCCTATGACTGGGCTTGATCTCATCTTGGGATTGGATTGGTAATCTAAGAATCATGTTTTGCTTGATTGTTCTGAGAAGTCAGTACAGTTTATGCCGGAAGGGTCAGAAGCACCAATTGTGGTGAATAGTTACTATTTGAATTCTATGACAGTAAAATATTCTGGGACTGAATATCAGGGTATTATGTTATTAACTGCGGGAGTATCAGGTGATGATCAGAGTTTAGAGCAGATTTTGGTTGTATGTGAATTTCCAGACGTGTTTCCGGCTGACATTAATGAATTTCCACCTAACCAGGAAGTGGAATTCGCAATTGAGTTGGTGCTTGGAGCTGGTCCGATTTTGATTACTCCTTATAGGATGTCACCTTTGGAAATGGCTGAACTGAAGGCTCAGCTGGAAGATCTGTTGGGTAAGCATTTTATCCGACCAAGTGTTTCTCCGTGGGGAGCGCCAGTGTTACTGGTAAAGAAGAAGGATGGGAGTATGTGATTGTGTGTCGATTATCGGCAATTGAATAAGATCACTGTGAAGAATAAATATCCGTTGCCTAGAATCGATGATCTAATGGATCAGTTACAGTGTGCCGGTGTGTTTTCTAAGATTGACCTGCGATCCGGGTATCATCAGATAAGGGTTAGAGACGAGGATATTCCGAAAACTGCTTTCAGGATGCGTTATGGTCATTATGAGTATACAATGCTCCGACAGTATTTATGGATTATATGAACAGGATTTTCCGACCGTATTTGGACAAATTTGTTATTGTCTTCATTGATGACATTCTTGTTTACTCTAAGACTGAAGAAGAGCATGCTGATCACTTGCGAATTGTGTTGCAAATTTTGAGAGACAGGAAGTTATATGCTAAGTTATCTAAATGCGAGTTTTGGAAGAGTGAAGTGAAGTTTCTCGGTCACGTGGTGAGTAAGAAGGGAATAGCTGTGGATCCTGCTAAGGTGGAAGCAGTAATGAATTGGGAGCGACCAACTTCAGTGACAGAGATAAGGAGTTTCTTAGGTTTGGCGGGGTATTATTGCAGATTCATTAAGGGATTTTCACAGCTCGCTTTATCTTTAACTAAGTTGACTAGGAAACATACGCCTTTTATCTGGACTCCGGAGTGTGAGGAGAGTTTTCAAGCATTGAAGCATAGGTTGACTACTGCACCCGTGTTGGTGTTGCCTGAGCCAAGTGAACCGTTTGAAGTGTACTGTGATGCATCGCTAAAGGGTTTAGGGTGCATTCTGATGCAGCACCAGAATGTTATAGCATACGCCTCACGACAGTTAAGGCCGCATGAGATGAACTGCCCGACACATGATTTAGAACTTGCTGTAGTTGTGTTTGCTTTAAAGATCTGGAGGCATTATCTCTATGGCATTAAGTTTCATGTTTTCTCAGATCATAAGAGTTTGAAGTATCTTTTTGAACAGAAAGAGTTGAATATGTGTCAGAGGAGATGGATGGAGCTTCTGAAGGATTATGATTTTGAATTGAATTACCATCCAAGAAAAGCGAATGTTGTGGCGGACGCCTTGAGTCGGAAGTCTTTATATGTAGCTTGGATGATGCAACGGGAGGAAGAGTTACAAAAGGCATTTCAAGGTTTGAATTTGGGAGTTAAAGAAGAATCTGGAATTCTGTGTTTGAGTCAGTTACAGATTTCAAGTGATTTTAAATCAGAACTTTTGAAGGCTCATCGAGATAATGAAGTGTTACCTAAGGTATTGCCAGCAGTTGAACAGGAAAAACAGTGGAGAGTATTAGAAGGTCAGGATGGTTTGTGGAGGTTCAAGAATCGGATTATTGTGCCAGATGTCGGAGACCTGCGACAAAGTATTTTGAAGGAAGCTCATAAGAGCGGGTTCTCAATTCATCCAGGAAGCACTAAAATATATCAGGATCTGAAAGTGATATTCTGGTGGCCAGGGATGAAGAATGTTGTGGCATTACACGTATCTAAATGTTTAACATGTAAGAAGGTTAAGATTGAGCATCAGAGACCATCAGGAACTCTTCAGCCTTTAGAGATTCCACAATAGAAATGGGAGAGTATCGCAATGGATTTTGTGATAGGTTTGCCTAGAACCCGGTCTGGTTGTGATGCTATTTGGGTGGTTGTGGATCGACTGACAAAATCATCTCATTTTCTTCCTATCCGAATAAGTTGCACAATGGAGGAATTGGCTCGAATGTATATCAAAGAGATTGTCAGGTCACATGGCGTACCTTCTACCATTATATCTGACAGAGATCCCCGTTTTACATCAAGGTTCTGGGGAGCTTTTCAGCGTGCATTTGGGACTCAGTTAAGCTTGAGTACTGCGTATCACCCTCAAACAGATGGTCAGTAAGAGAGAACTATTCAGACCTTGGAAGATATGCTAAGGGCTTGTGTATTAGACCAGCCGGCGAGCTGGGATCGGTATATGCCATTAATAGAGTTTGCTTATAACAATAGCTATCATGCAAGCATTGGAATGGCTCTATGTGAAGCTCTGTATGGCAGGAAATGTCAGTCTCCACTATGTTGGCATGAAACTGGAGAAAGAAGTCTGTTAGGGCCTGAGATGATAGCTGAAACCACTGAACAGATAAAGAAGATTCGTAGTCGAATGCTTATAGCCCAAAGCCGTTAGAAGAGCTATGCAGACCAAAGGCGGAAGCCTTTGGAGTTTGAAGAAGGAGAACATGTCTTTCTGAAGGTAACACCAACCACTGGAGTAGGAAGAACTATTAAGACTAAGAAACTGAATCCCAGTTATATTGGACCATTTGAGATCCTAAAGAGAATTGGGCCAGTGGCTTATAGAATTGTCTTACTACCGTACCTTTCGAATTTGCACGACGTGTTTCATGTGTCACAGCTTCTGGAACCAGAACCAATCCAAGTGAGAGAAGATTTAACACTCCCAGTAATTCCGGTGAGAATTGATGACATCAGTATTAAACAATTACGCGGGAAAGAAGTATCATTGGTAAAAGTAGCTTGGAGTCGAGCTGGTATCGAGAAACATACTTGGGAGCTCGAATCAGATATGCAAAAGGACTATCCACATCTCTTTTCAGGTAACTAGATTTGAATTTTGAGGGCAAAATTCTTTGTTAGGTGGGTAGAATGTAAACCCCGATTAATTAGTAGATAATTAGTCAGTAAATTAGTTTTTAATAAGAAAGACTAGAAATGCGAATATTATATCAAATTAGGATAGAGCTCATTGAAACGAGAATTTTGACACTGATTTCGAAAAAAACGGTCTAAAATTGGACCGAATGGGCCGAACCGGTTGAACCGGGCCCAAATTGGGCCGTGGGCCCAGCCGGATCAGCCCTTTAAGCAAACCCACGTTCTTCTTCTCCCCATTTTGGCAGCGTCGAAGAGCATCAGGGGAGAGGAAAGAAAGAACGCCAAATCCTTACGTTAACTTCCAACTCCCGTAAATTCTCCGTCCGAGCTCCAATCGCCGCACCGTTTGCGGCCATGCGTTCACCGCGTTGAGCTCTACGTTTCTACCAGAACAATTTCATAGATAACTTGCTATTTCACCTCAGCCTCTGCTTTCCCCCAATTTTCGAATTTTGAGAAGGAATGTTGAATTTCTTTGATTTCTGATGTTTTAGGATCCAATTAGCTTGAGAAAAAATGTTCACTCTTGCTTATATGAAGCTTGGGTATGGTGAGGATACGATAATTTTATTTTAATTTCATTAAATTTGAGCTTTTAGTATTAAATTGGATATATATGTGTTATGAATATGTATTAGGTTGAAAAAAAATAATTGGAGCTCGAAATTGTGAATACTGGAACTTGGAGCAAGCGGATTAGTTGAGGTTTTGAGGGCTGTGTTCTTTTAGGAAAATTGCCTTGGGATAATACTTGGGAATCGGCTGAGGTATGGTTTAGGTTTCTTGCATTTAATATATAATATTCTGTGAAAACTTAGGCTAGATGACCATAGGATAAGTTGGATTGCATGTGTATATTTAATACTTAGTATCCTGTTGATGAACATGGTTGGTTTGGTGCTTGTTGATTAACTGGTGATTTGGTGAATTATTTATTTGAGGTATAACTATTGTGGAGGGTGTTGTGATAATGAGGTATTTTGTGTTAAAAACCTAGGATTTATAAACTATGGTTCTTAGTTGAATTTTGGTTGTTGGGTTTGAATATTGTATGAGTTTAATTGTTGATCTGAGGTAGATTTATTGTGGTGATTGTTATGATGATGAGGAAGGGTATGTTGAATTGAAAAGAATGCAGGTTTGGACCCGAAAAGGGTGGCAAAGTCTGAGTTTTAGAGGAGATGCTGCCGAAATTTTATAAAAATTAGAAATTTTGTTTATATGATTATTTAAAAAAATTTAGATTCAAAGGTTATATGGTTTGATTTTGAGTTATTAAGAAAATGAGCATGTTTTAAGTTTGATTCATTTATAAAAGAATGAATTATGTTTTGAATTGGAACTATTGATGGACGAAATGGGAGGTGTGATAATGAAAGATAAGGATTGAATATGATTGATGTATGATGATAACTATTGTTGTTTTCCATACTATGTTGTATATATGTACTTTTGGGTTTTGGATATGTATGTATATATGTATAAATATTCTCCGGCCAGTCTTGACTTCGCAGGCTGAGTTAGGAGCTTGTTATTTTGTATTTTTGGCACTCTATTCCTACTTCTGTCATCTTATGTTTAGTAGTTATAGTTTTCTTAGCACGCAAGTTAATTCGTTCCTTGAGCGTTACGCTTTTATTTTGCGATTTTTATTTCCTCTATTCTTCAAGGCTCCTAGCATATTATAATTCTTCTACTATTATATGTACTCATTTTATTTTAGAGGTCGTAATACCACACTACCTCTGTTTTATGACTTAAACGTAAAGCTTTGTGTGGTAGGGTGTTATATTATGGTATCAGAGCAGTTCGTTCCTATAGAGCCTGAAAAACGGACTGATTGTGCCTCTGTGCATTCTCTGTGCATGTGTTTATGTGCTATTAGGATATCTAATTGATATATATGGCAGAAACATTTGTGAGCATGCATTTGGAACTTAAAGCATTAGACCTACGATATTAAGACTGATCAACTTAATATCACTTATTTGGTGTTTATAGGGGCCAGATGTCGACTCGCAGACGCGATCGCGGGTGAGGTAGAGGTAGGACAGGCACCGTTACTCCTGCCCCCATAGGGACTGATCCAGTAGACTTTATGGCTGCCCTGAAAAATATGGCTATAGCTATGCAGGCGACAGCCGAGGTACTGGGTAATCAGATAAACCAGGGTAATCATGGGAACAATAATAATGAGGACGGTCCTTTGACACTTGCTATATTTCTGAAAGTTCGCCCTCCGACCTTCAGGGGAACCTCAAATCCCACTGATGTAGATAATTGGATTCAGGTTATGGTACGGGCATTGCAGGTCCAACAGGTTCCTGAAGAGCAATGGGTTGAATTTGGAACTTATCAGTTGCAAGGCAAAGCTCAGTATTGGTGGCAGGGAACCCGACATATCCTGCAGCCTGATGGTGCTGTGAAGAATAATAATAAATTAAATGCAAAAAATAGTAACTATCAGAACAACAATGAAGATAAAAAAATTAAAATCAAGAACAAAAAATAATAGAACCAATAAATTAAAATAAAAAACTAACAAATTTAAAACAAAATAACAGTAAAAGTAGCCAACAGTGAAGAACAACAAATTAAAAATCAACAAATAAAAAGTTAGCAACAACGAAGAACAACAAATTAAGAACAGAAAATCAAGAACAAACAAACAAGAGCAAGAAGCCAAGAACAACAAATAAATAGCAGTAAAGAACAACAAACTATAGCAAGAACAGAGAAAATCAAGAATAGAACAAAATCAATTGTCTTGAATTAATTAATTAATTGATTGATTAATCAATAAAGACCCAATAATCAAGCTAAAGTCAAAATCAAATGTAATCACTATACCCCTCATAATAATCAAGCTAAGTAAGGTAAAAAAAAGTAGTTAATTTAATTTTCATTTGAAATTACAAACCTTGCTACATTGCAGGCAAGTAGAATTTTTGGAGTCTGCCTTGTCTCTAGAGTCATTTAAGGAATAGCTCTGCAGGTTCAACCTAGGATAACTTACTTATTTTCTTAGGTTTTTCTATTGCCAATGAAACATTGAAGATAAGAGCACAACAAGGAAAACTTGCTTTATAACCAGGATGCTTATCCAAATTTAAGGAGAGCATAATAGCCTCGAAACTCTTTTTCGGTAGGCACAAGTATTCCTTTCTTTTTGTGATCATCATACATCTGAAACAATTCAATCGAAGTTATGCTGATATGTTCAATATTGAAGTGAGCATCAAAGCCCACAGAAAATCCTTCTCCTTTTGTGTATTCACATAATTCATGCATTGCAATGATGTGTAATTGGATTTGAAACCACAAAAATCAATAGCCTCATGAGTTTTAAACTTTTAACCATCACTAGATATTGTTCTTACAAATATCACCAAACAGATACAGGTTCTTGATAAAAGGCATCAGAACCTTTAGAAAATTATTTTACCAACAAATAAATATGAAACTACTGTATCTGTAAGTAGCCACAATATATATTTGTATTAAATCTTAATCAATATAGCATATAAGGAACTTGCAGAAAAAAATAGATATTATTTCCACTTCAATAAGAGAAAAATCAGGTTTTATTATACTTTTGTTAAAAATAAAAAAGTACCATCTGTTCAAGCATGAATAGCCCCTTGATAGAAAATGTGCTGCATTCTCAGGTCCATTTTAATTGCTCTCATCCTATTCCACAAGAATTTATATGCACTAACAAACCTCTCAACATAGGGCTGATCTAGCAAAAAAAGTAGATAATCAATTGTCTTCTGCATTATGGACATTGGCAGAATTAAGCTTGCTTCCCTCTCTGCTGTCCTAGTATATTGCCATGAAACATGATAAGTGTTACTAATGAGAAGTGATAATCGTATTTATGAAAAAAAAAGTATAGTTTACTATTAGTAATATGACAATCACCTTAACTGCAAGAAGTCTGCTGGTTATATTTCTATTCCCATCCAAGCGTTCATACTGGTCAAGATCCCCTTTCTTTTCACGCTCTCACTACCCAGACTCTAAAATACAGAAATCTCAAGTATTTCTATGCAAAGATCATGTTCTTTATGCAATAAATTTGTTTAGACTTTAGACATATCTTTGAGTGTGTATATATATATATATATACGACAAGGAAGGGAATTGAATTTGTGTCAAGCATACCTGCAGTACACGCAGAATTCACAGAACCAGCCAAATAAATAAATAAAACCAATTTGAATTGAATCATCTGATTGTTGTGATTTCTTTGTATTTTACAGAACATTGACAACCAATCTGAAAATTATGCACAAACCTTCCATAACCACCAAATCCCCAGCTGCACAAATGGATAATCTTAAGTTATAACTTATTTTACAGAGCTAAGATACTGAACTAAGAAAGTAAAGAATTACTCACAAGTAGACAAAGCCATTTTTATCCACCGCCACTAAACATTCAAAAAGAAATAATGAGTAGATGAAAGAAAAGATTAAATAATTGAGATCAAGAATGAAAAAAACAAGCACCTATG
The DNA here is from genome assembly GCF_000816755.2 of Arachis ipaensis. Lineage (NCBI taxonomy): Eukaryota > Viridiplantae > Streptophyta > Magnoliopsida > Fabales > Fabaceae > Arachis > Arachis ipaensis. Next base: position 19,645,039 of record NC_029789.2, read on the forward strand.
TGATTTGTCCCACATGCCACTTTGACAATTGTTTTCCAAGATAGAGAAGCAATTTCCTGAAGATGTGGCTGGGGTACATACACCAATTTTACAGAGCTATCCTTGAAATTATACTGCAAGCAAATGCAAAATATGTGAAGCTTTCTATTCTTTGTTGCACCTTTCGTGTAAACATTTACTAGGATAACACAATAAAACATAGCAGAGCCACAACACAAACAATTAAAACACAATAAAAAATTACGCAGCAGCAACAACAAACTTTTTCAAAGATTAATAAGGATTATCAAAATTTCAGACTTTGAGGACAATTTCAGTCTCAATTTTTTCATCACAGCACAGTACAACAGCAGTGAGCAGAGCTAATCACTCAAAGCAAGAACACAAAACAATACAAAGAACAAAAACAGGACTAAAATGAATCAACTAATCAGTAATCATTCAATCCAAAAAATAGCTAATCATTTAATGATTCAAATTTCAATTAGTAGCACTAGCAGAATCCCTAAAAAAAATCAATGTTCTGATCAGAACAATGAACGAATATTCATTACGGTGTCAAAATCCTCATATCAAGTCTTCTACCACTAGCAAACCCTTAACTCAAAAACACAATAAACAAAACTTTTGATTATAAAACTAATAAATCTCCAAAAAAATCTAGACCGATTTAAATACTCACTATTTTCAACAAAAACTAAAGCATATCAACCCTCAAATTCACATAAGTTCAACATTTTAGAAACAAGTTTACATTTTGGTACCTATTGGAAGAGGTGACAGCAAACTATGTCCAACCAACTTCATCTCCTTCCCACTTTAGAATCTGGCCGTCGGCGACGTCGGTGTATGGCCCTCCGCCATGACAATCAAACACGAGACTCTCAGGACCAAGGGCTCCAGTTACATGGAGGAGGCGCGCAGCATCGAGTAGTGAACAGAGAAGGCATGTATGGAGTCATGGAGGAAGACAACGTGCTGTTGGCCTGTTGCTAGGTAGAGCCTTGCCGGGGAAGACGACGAAGAAAGAGAGGCGCTACGAGGAAGGGAGAGGAAAAGGAAAGGGTCGCGGGATGCAACTTAGGGTTGGTGCTGTCTACAGCGCCGATGGCAGAGTAGCGAGAGCACGATAGGGGACGCTGAGTCTCTGATTGTTGGTGTGGGAGACTGACTTTCGACGCAGGAATCATTGAGGAGAGACAATGTTAATGTGGGTTAGGTTAGGTTATTTGGGGAGATAATGACGGTGGCTAATAATGATAAAAGGAAATTATTGTAGGGATAACGAAATTTTTAATTTTTAATTTACAGCACTGAAAAGAGAGCTTAATCAGAAATTGACCAGAGCCATATGAATCATAGTATGCAAAACTTAAGCTGGTAAAGAAATTGACCAAATCATAGCAATAAGAATAAGAGTGGTGGTGGAAAGCAACAACTATTATCAATCAATCACTACTTCTATACGCTGTACATATATAAGGTGATTTAAAATTCTGTCTTCCAAACAAATATTATAAAAATATGAATACTTCAACATCATGGTTGACTATATGTTGATAATGTTTTAGAGCTCAATCATTATTATCTCTAATGACTAAATTCAGTAAAGAATAGAGAACTATGACCAGATAATAATATATATATACAAGAAAAATTGAATAAATAATAGAAACAGGTCAAAATTAGAACAACACTAAAATTAAAACCACATAAATTAGAACAGCAAACCACAAATTCAAATTAGATAATTAAAATATATAAATTGAATAAATAATTAGAAACAGGTCAAAATTAGAACAACACTAAAATTAAAACCACATAAATTAGAATAGCAAACCACAAATTCAAATTAGATAATTAAAATAAGAACACTCAGAACAATTTTTCAAAAAGAAATTATCTAATAACCACAAATTTTTAAACTAGAGAACTACAAATTATCAAAACTGCAAGAACAAATTAGAAAGAACAGAACTAAGAATTCTAAACTAAAAATCATAATAGAAAAATAAAAATAGAACTAAATATTATAACAGAACTAAGAACAAATAATCAGATCCAAAAAAATTAGAACAAAAAATTTACTTGAGAGGCATCCCTATTCTAGATGCAGAGGAATGCTACTGTATTGACGGCAGCACGAACGACGATGGATGACGTTTTTGAAGTGTGACTGACGGGCGACGAGCGACGAGCGACAGACGATGGCGGCTTCACCTACGATGGAAGGAAGGGAGAGGCTGCGAGAGCGAGGGAGGGAAAGGGAGAAGTTGCAACGCGAGGGAGGGAAACGACGACTGTGACTGCGAAAGGAGGGAGGGAGGGAGAGGACCGCGCTAAGGTGCTGTCCGTGAGGCTCTGTTCGGTGAGTTGGCGACGGTGATGTGGACGGTGAAGGAAGACGCTGCTGGGAGGAAGGGGTTCGGCAGATGGGGCTTGGGGATTGGGGATTGATGTTCCTTCATTAGAGAGAGACTGTGAGAGACTAAGAGTGGGCTGCTACTTGCTAGGTTTAGGTTATTTAGTGTTTGGGCCTTTGGGCGTTGGCCTTTTAGGGGTTTTTTAAGTGATCGATTTGGTTAGGCTCGGTTAGGGTTTTTAGTGTCAAAATCGAAAATCGAACCAAACAGCAAAAAAACAACAAAATGTGATTTTTTCGGTTTTTTTATTTTTGATTTCTTTGGTTTTCGGTTTTTTGATTCGATTGATCGGTTTTGTTCGGTCTGGATCGGTTTTGAACACTCCTAGTGGCTATAATGATAAAAGAAAATTATTGTAGGGATAATGAAATTTTTAATTTTTAATTTAAAGCACTGAAAAGAGAGCTTAATCAGCTTATACACAATTTTTTATTTGAAGTAATGGAAATGTCACTTATTCGTGCATTTTTAATTTTAAAATTATACGTTTTTTAAATTAATATAACTTGTTTTATTTTTTGAGTTACTAATTTTTTTTTGTTTTTAAATTTTCAAAAAAATAATTAAAAAAAAGTTTTCTTAATTCGTTATTTTTTTTTTGTTGATCTAGCTAAGACTATAGTTATTAGAATCGAACCAGCAATTAACCCGATCAAATTACTGAATCACTGGGTTAGTGTGGTTCAACTGGTAAGTTATTGGTTTAACTGTTTAACCCGGTAATAACTTAATAAATATATAAAATGATAATAAAATCAAAATTTAAATATTAAAAGTAAAAATTAAATGATAATAATATTTTATATTATTTAAATTTGATTTAATTAAATTATATGTAAATTATGATATAATCGATACTTTTATATAATACATAAAATAATGAGCAAATATAATAAAAAATCTACTAGTGGCACATATAAAATAATATGGTATATATAAATTATAAGCATTACATCTATTGAAGATACACTTGTCACAGTGAGATGGGGGCTTTTACTCACTCTCAGGTTCAAGGATTAAACCTAAAAAGCCACTTTTTGAAGAAGATTCAAATAGATGCTTTTACAGTGATCCACACCCCACTGGTCTACATGTGGAGTATGCGGATTAAGAAGGAAGTGCAGGACAACTACCTAAACCGAGTCCGGTTCGCAACAAAACTGTCCGATTTCAATTTTTGATTGCCATTGATTGAGTTAATTGCAAGTCCGATCTTAATAATTAATCGAACCGGATAGGACATCAATTCACTGTTTTCTCAGTCGAACCGATCAGTCCAATCCGATTCGATTCTGATAACTATAGCAAAGTCGTTTAGACTTGCATTTTTTACGAGTTTGATAGAGTCAAATATCCATCTTTTACTCACTCTTAGGTTCAAGGATCGAACCTTAGAGATGCCACTTTTGAAGGGGATTCAAATAGATGTTCCTATAGTGATCCACACCCCCACTGGTCTCCGTGTAGAGCACGCGTGTCAAGGAGGAAGTGTGGGTCATCAACTGCCTAAACTGAGTCCGGTTCATGACAAAATCATCTGGTTTTTAACTATTTGACCGCTATTGACTGAGTCAATTGCAGGTCTGGTCTTAATAATGAACCAAACTGTATAGGACATCGGTTCACTAGTTTTTTGGTCGAATTGACCGGCCGGTCCGATTTTGATAACTATGGCTAAGTTGTTTAGACTTGCATTTTTATTAGTTTGATTTTAGAGTTAAATATCCATCTATTTAAGTCAAGTATACGAGCTAGTTCGACAGATTTGGCTCATTTTGACAATCCTAATTAATTCAAGAGCTAGCTCAAATTAATCTTTATTGAATGAATTTCAAAATGATTTTAATTAATAATAAAACTTGTACGATCATATAAAAATAAATTCTCATATATAATAATTTAATTATCTTATTTATTATATATTTTTCTAGTATATTTTGGAGTAAAATATTTAAATAAACCAAATGCATGCAAATATTACTAAAATCATCCAAACCAAGAAATGGTATGTGAATCTCCCAAAAGCATTTTGTATATAAATGGAATTAGGGTAATGAGATTTACAAATTTTAGTAGTAAATCGAATTAGACTAAATAGATTTACTAGGTGAGCTTTAACTACACATAAATCGAAACAGGTAATATCGATTTACACATTCATATGTTTCCAAGTAAATCTAACCAGCTTAATTCGATTTACATGCCATTGATTTATTAGGGTGATTTGTCCTAACAACAACAATAATAAAAATAAAACCATAATAATATAATATTCAATGTTATTTTAATGTGAGCACGTATTCAATTATTCTTTAAATATTTATTATTTTTCCTTAAAAAATATTATAGAAAATAATTTTTTGTGATCGTGAATACGTATTATTGGCAAATCACCCTAATAAATCAATGGCTTGTGAACGAGCTATAACTCAAATGGCATAGTCTCTTCATATTCATCTAAGATTTATATAAAGGCCTTTGTCCTATATAAATCGAATTAGACTGGTTAGATTTATTTGAAAATATACCACCCATACCCATGCATAAATCTGGCTAGCTTGATTCTTTTATGTGTAGTTAAAACTCACCTAGTAAATCTATTTATTCTAATTCGATTTACTACTAAAATTTGTAAATCTAATTACCCTAATTCGATTGGTATAAAAAACGCCTTTGGGAGATTCACGTATCATTTCTTGTTTTGGGTGATATTAGTAATATTTGCATGCATTTGGTTTATTTAAGTATTTTATCCTATATTTTGTGATTGAAAATATCAACATTATGCTCTCATTTTTTAAAAATATTGAATTTTTTAATTTATCTTTAAAACATATTAATTTTAAACTTCAATTCAAATTAACAGCAACCTTTCCATTAAAAATAACGACAAATTTGTGATCTAATAGGGAAAAAAATATTTTTTTAAGAAAAAACTTTTGATTTGAGTTGTTTGTAAAATTTTTTAGAATTGACTTCTTGCTAGAATATTGTAAATTATTAGTTATTAAAAATTAGTTAGCTAATTATTAGTCACGACTTTGAGAGTTTAAGTATTCTCTCATTTAAAATAGCTTTAGATTAGTGACAAAATTGTGACAAATTACATTAGCATGCTTGGCAAATTTGCTTTAAACTTTTTATGAATTTTCCATGGATTTATATAAAGGTTAGTGATTAGTAGCAATATGAAATAATGACAGAATAAGGACTAACATTTTTTCTGACAAATTAGTAGCAACATGAAATAAGCGAGAAAAGTCTATCAGTTGTTAAATTGTCGCTAATTCCTCACTAAATAAGCTTTTGATTAGTGACTCAATTGCGACTAGTTACTTCTAAAATTTTCTCGATTAGCTTTGGATTTGTTATAACTTTGCGACTGATTTCCAACGAGGTTAGAGAGTAATTTGCTACAAAATAGGTAGGATATAGCTTTTGCTTTGCGACAAGATTGCAGTTGCCAAGTCGCTCGCTAAATTAAACTTGCGATAACTTAGCGACAAATGTATTTCGCCCGCTAATCAGCGACTTGAAATCAGTGAACGAAGCGTGTCAGTTGTTAAACGGTCGCAAATTTCTCGCTACTTAGGTCATAGGCACTCAATATCCGTATTTCCACTTTAGCGACTAATTAGCAAGGAACACTTTCCTAGCTGAATGATATATCCGTTGCGACGAGTGTTTTCTGTCGCTACCCTAATTTTGAATTTTACAATATTATGCGACAAATTAGCGAGAAACGAATTGTTCGCTAAAAATAAAAACTTTGGCGACAAATTAGCTAGGAATTTGTCCATCGCAGAATGCATTTCAAGTCTTTGTGACGGATTAGCTAGGGACATTGTTCCTCACTAATTAGCCTTTTCACACAAAGTTTATTTAGCGACGGACTAGTGTGTGAATTGTTTCTCGCTAATTGTATATCAAACACTTGCAACGGAATAGTGACAATAATATCCCTCGCAACTTTACTTTTATTCGATTGAACCCCTAAGTGACTGATTTGCTAGAACATTGTCACTCGCTAATTAATTTGTGAGAAATTAGCGAGAAAATTTTTCTCACTCTTTTTTTAGCTACAAAAGTCAATCTGTGAGAAACAAACTTATTCGTAAATCTCTCGCTAATTAGTCGTTTTTCTCAAGTTCGGGTATTTTGTGATCGTTCATTAATTTTGTCGTTAGTGCGTCACTAATTCTTTACAAATTAATAATGAATTAATGACAAAATATTTCTCGTAAAAATTTGTCGCTAATTTATCAAATTTTTGTAGTGTATTTGTATGAGTAATTGGCTTTATTTTTGGATTTTGGTTAAGATGGGGATGAGATTGTAGTTTTATATCATACTTTTGATGAGTATATTAGTGTCCTGGAATAGATATTATTGTGGACCCATGTGCAGCAATTCTGGTATTTATTATAACCGCACTCTTGTGCATTTGTATTTGTATCTTTCAGTAATAATTATTATTTAATATGTATATTTTAGGACCTTCAGATGCAGGACAAGCATAACTAGATATAATTTAACACCATCTCTATCTTGAATTGTTACTCATATATATATTTTATTAGTAATTATAAACGTTCTTATATATCTAGTCTTAATTAATTAGTTTACAAATATCAAGAAAGTATATCTAGATTCATATATATATCCTAGCTAATAAGCTAGATCAAAATACTTTATGTGGTTTTTAAATATGTTCAAATAATTTGTGTGATTTTTAATTATGTATATATATTCCAATAATAATTTCACCAAGTTCCATTAGCCAATCACACTCGAATAAGTAGTCTTTTAAATCTAAGTAATTTCTAAAGTTATATAATTTATTCTTACTTATAAAAGTAATGGCTTCAAGTTGTTGAAT
>NC_029789.2:19652624-19670064 GCF_000816755.2 Arachis ipaensis
TAAAAAATTATAACATATTAAAAAAATAAATTAAAGTGTTTAGTCTAGTTATAATAATTTATGTCTAATATGATTTTATTATGCATGTTAATAAAGTAGGTGTTGATGAACTTTTATATGATAAAGTAGTTGAAACAAAAATTCTCAAGTACAAAGAAAGAAGAATAGTAATACTAGAAACAATGTTTTTAACAGAATTTAAATTGTATTACTCTGATGTCTGTGGAATAATTATGTTAATAATGTCTATTTAGTGTTAGTATATATATATATCATTGTTTAGAATTGAGATCGAGATAAGTGTATTTACTTAAGTATATTAATATGTTAGTATGTTACTTTAATCATAATTTATTTTAATTGTTGAATTTTTTTTTATTCTAAACTTTTGTTGCTGATGTGATGAGTATTGTTATTTGATTATTAGATTAGAAGTTAAAAATTAATTAAAAATTTACTTTGTGAATTTTTAATGATAAAAATAAAAAATTATTATATGAAATGATAAAATTTTAAATTTTATTATTCTATGGTCACAATTTTTTCAAAAAGATGATCATAGATAAGCTACTGTGACCATAGATAAGGTTATTACAGTCACATTTTTCAAAAGGGTAACTATAGAATGAATTATGGTCACAGTTTTAAAATAAGGTGACTATAGATAAGTTATGGTCACGCTAGTCTATGGTCACAATTTTACAAAAGGGTGACTGATGAGCGGATAATTTATACGCTTTTTGGCATTATTTTTACATAGTTTTTAGTATGATTTAGTTAGTTTTTAGTATATTTTTATTAGTTTTTAAATAAAATTCACATTTCTGGACTTTACTATGAGTTTGTGTGTTTTTCTGTGATTTCAGGTATTTTCTGGCTGAAATTGAGGGACTTGAGCAAAAATCAGATTTAGAGGTTGAAGAAGGACGGCAGATGTTGTTGGATTCTGACCTCCCTGAACTCAAAGTGGATTTTCTGGAGCTACAGAACTCCAAATGGCGCGTTCTCAATTGCGTTGGAAAGTAGACATCTAGGGCTTTCCAGCAATATATAATAGTTCATACTTTGCTCGAGTTTAAATGACGCAAACTGGCGTTCAACGCCAGCTTTCTGCCCTATTCTAGAGTTAAACGCCAAAAACATGTTACAAAGTGGAGTTATACGCCAGAAACAGGTTACAAACTGGCGTTCAACTCCAAGAGAAACCTCTACACGTGTAAAGCTCAATGCTTAGCCCAAGCACACACCAAGTGGGCCCCAGAAGTGGATTTCTGCATCATTTACTTATTTCTGTAACCCTAGTAACTAGTTTAGTATAAATAGAACTTTTTACTATTGTATTCAGAATCTTTGGATCATCTTTGATCAGTTTTATGCTATCTTAGACCTTTATAGGGGCTGACCATTCGGCCATGCCTGGACCATTATCACTTATGTATTTTCAACGGTAGAGTTTCTACACACCATAGATTAAGGTGTGGAGCTCTACTGTTCCTCACAAATTAATGTAAAGTACTATTATTTTTCTATTCAATTCAATCTTATTCCGATTCTAAGATGTTCATTCGCACCCAAGAACATGATGAATGTGATGATTATGTGACGCTCATCATCATTCTCACTTATGAACGCGTGCCTGACAAACACTTCCATTCTACATGCAAACAAGCTAGAATGAATATCTCTTAGATATCTAATACAGAGGACCGAGTCCGAGATATTAGAATCTTCGTGGTATAAGTTAGAATCCACAGACGGCCATTCCTGAGATCCGAAAAGTCTAAACCTTGTCTGTGGTATTCCGAGTAGGATCTGGGAAGGGATGGCTGTGACGAGCTTCAAACTCGCAAGTGCTGGGCGTAGTGACAGACACAAAAAGATAGTAAATCCTATTCCAGTATGATCGAGAACCGACAAATGATTAGCCATGCAGTGACAGTGCATTGGACCATTTTCACAGAGAGGACGGGATGTAACCATTAACAACGGTGATGCCCAACATACAGCTTGCCATGGAAGGGAGTAGGAATGATTGGATGAAGACAGCATGAAAGTAGAGGTTTAGGAGGAACGAAAGCATCTCTATACGCTTATCTGAAATTCTCACCAATGAATTACATAAGTATCTCTATCTTTATTTTACGTTTTATTTATCTTTTAATTATCAAATCTTTAAAACCATTTGAATCCACCTGACTGAGATTTACAAGGTGACCATAGCTTGCTTCAAGCCGACAATCTCCGTGGGATCGACCCTTACTCACGTAAGGTTTATTACTTGGACGACCCAGTGCTCTTGCTGGTTAGTTGTGCGAAGTTGTGACAAAGTGTGATTCACGTTTGAGAGCACCAAGTCTTTGGCGCCATTGTTAATGATCGCAATTTCGTGCACCAAGATTTTGGCGCCATTGCCGGGGATAGAACGAACAACAATTTCACATTTGTTTCCAGCAACAACAGTGCCAAGTTTGGTCCGGCAACAACACCAAGTTTTTGGCGCCGTTGCCGGGGATTGTTCGAGTTTGGACAACTGACGGTTCATCTGGTTGCTCAGATTAGGTAATTTTATTTTAATTTTAAGCTTTTTGTTTTTATTATTCTTATTTTCGAAAAAAATAAAAAATAATATTTTTAAAAAAATATTTTTCTTCAGAATTTTTAAGAAGGAATTCTGGAATTTCATGGGAAATGTTGAATCCTGGCTGGCTGTAAAGCCATGTCTAAATTCTTTTGGACTGAGGCTTCTTCTTCACATGCTTGAACTATGTATGCTGAAGCTTGGCTGGCTATTGGCCATGTCTAGTGTTTTGGACCGGAGCTTTCATTGAAAGCTTGGCTAAGCCATGTCTAATTCCTGGACTGGAGCTTTAGACTAACATTGCAAGATTCCTGGAATTCTCATTAAAAATTCTGAAATCCTTATTTTCTTTTTCCAAAATATTTTCGAAAAATATACAAAAAAATTAATAAAATCATAAAACCAAAAATAATTTGATGTTTCTTGCTTGAATCTAGTGTCAAGTCATAAGTTTGGTGTCAATTGCATGTTTATCTCTTTCTTGCATTTTTCGAAAATCCATGCATTGCATTCTTCATGATCTTCAAGTTGTTCTTGGTAAGTCTTCTTGTTTGATCTTCATATTTTCTTGTTTTGTGTCTTTTCTTGTTTTTCATATGCATTTTCAATTTGTTAGTGTCTATACATGAAAAATTTTTAAGTTTGGTGTCTTGCATGTTTTTCTTTTCTTTAAATTTTCAAAAATAAGTTCTTAGTGTTCATCTTGACATTCAAAGTGTTCTTGGTGTTCATCTTGACATTCATAGTGTTCTTGCATGCATCATTTGTTTTGATCCAAAATTTTCATGCATTAAGTCTTTTTATTGTTTTTCTCTTTCATCATTAAAAATTCAAAAATAAAAAAAATCTTTCCCTTTTTCTCTCATAAATTTTCGAAAAATTGAGTTGACTTTTCAAAACTTTTTAAAATTTAGTTGTTTCTTATGAGTCAAGTCAAATTTTCAATTCAAAAATTCTATCTTTTTCAAATCTTTTTCAAAAAAATCAAATCTTTTTTATTTTTTTTATGATTTTCGAAAATTTTAAATTGATTTTCAAAAATATTTTTCTTATCTTGTTCATAATTTCAAAATCTTTACTAACCATTAATGTGATTGATTCAAAAATTTTTTAAGTTTGTTACTTGCCTAGTAAGAAAGGTTCAATCTTTAAACTCTAGAATCATATCTTTTTTTTTTCTTGTTAGTCAAGTAATCAACTTTAATTTTCAAAATCAAATCTTTTTAAATTTCTTTTTCAAATCTTTTTCAAAATAAGTTTCAATCACATCTTTTTCAAAATCTTTTCTAACTTCTTATCTTTTCAAAATTGATTTTCAAATCTTTTTCAATTAATCTTATCTTTTTGTTTGATTCATATCTTTTTCAAAACTACCTAACTAATTCTCTCTCTAATTTTCGAAAATCACCTTCCTCTTTTTCAAAATTCCTTTTTAATTAACTAATTATTTTAAATTTTAATTTAATTTAATTTAATTTTTCTTTTTTTTAAATTTTCGAATTTTAACTTTAATTTTAAATTAAAAACAAAAATATTTTTTCTTTCTTTTCAATTATTTTCGAAAATTCTTCTCTCTCTCACCTCCTTCTAATTATTTATTTATCTACTAACAGTTCTCTTCTTCTTAAAAATTCGAACCCTCTCCCTTTTTCTGTGTTCGAATTTCTTTTCTTCTTCTACTCACATAAAGGAATCTCTATACTGTGACATAGAGGATTCCTCTTCTTTTCTATTTTCTTCTTTTTCATATGAGCAGGAACAAGGATAAAAACATTCTTGTTGAAGCTGATCCTGAACCTGAAAGGACTCTAAAGAGGAAACTAAGGGAAGCTAAAGCACAACTCTCTGGAGAAAATCTGACAGAAATTTTCGAAAAAGAAGGAGACATGGCCAAAAATAATAACAATGCAAGAAAGATGCTTGGTGACTTTACTGCACCAAATTTTAATTTACATAGAAGAAGCATCTCAATTCCTGCCATTGGAGCAAATAATTTTGAGTTGAAACCTCAATTAGTTTCTCTGATGCAACAGAACTGCAAGTTTCATGGACTTCCATCAGAAGATCCTTTTCAGTTCTTAACTGAATTCTTGCAAATCTGTGATACTGTTAAGACCAATGGGGTTGATCCCGAGGTCTACAGGCTTATGCTTTTCCCGTTTGCTGTAAGAGACAGAGCTAGAATATGGTTGGACTCTCAACCTAAAGACAGCTTGAACTCTTGGGATAAGCTGGTCACGGCTTTCTTAGCCAAGTTCTTTCCTCCTCAAAATCTTAGTAAGCTTAGAGTGGATATTCAAACCTTCAAACAGAAAGAAGGTGAGTCCCTCTATGAAGCTTGGGAGAGATACAAGGAACTGACCAAAAAGTGTCCTTCTGACATGCTTTCAGAATGGACCATCCTGGATATATTCTATGATGATCTGTCTGAATTATCTAAAATGTCATTGGACCATTCTGCAGGTGGATCCATTCACCTAAAGAAAACGCCTGCAGAAGCTCAAGAACTTATTGACATGGTTGCAAATAACCAGTTCATGTACACTTCTGAAAGGAATCCTGTGAGTAATGGGACGCCTATGAGGAAGGGAGTTCTTGAAATTGATACTCTAAACGCCATATTGGCTCAGAATAAAATATTGACTCAGCAAGTCAATATGATCTCTCAGAGTCTGAATGGATTGAAGGAATCATCCAACAGTACTAAGAGGCATCTTCTGAAGAAGAAGCTTATGATCCTGAGAACCCTGCAATAGCAGAGGTGAATTACATGGGTGAACCCTATGGAAACACCTATAATCCCTCATGGAGAAATCATCCAAATTTCTCATGGAAGGATCAACAAAAACCTCAACAAGGCTTTAATAATGGTGGAAGAAACATGTTTAGCAATAGAAAGCCTTTTCCATCATCCACTCAGCAACAGACAGAGAATTCTGAGCAGAACCCATCTAGCTTAGCAAATATAGCCTCTGATCTATCTAAGGCCACTGTGAGTTTCATGAATGAAACAAGGTCCTCCATTAGAAATTTGGAGGCACAAGTGGGCCAGCTGAGTAAAAGGGTCACTGAAACTCCTCCTAGAACTCTCCCAAGCAATACAGAAGAAAATCCAAAGAGAGAGTGCAAGGCCATTGACTTGACCATCATGGCCGAACCTACAAGGGAGGAAGAGGACGTGAATCCTAGTGAGGAAGACCTCCTTGAGACATTCAGTGACCAATAAGGAGTTTTTCTTTGAGGAACCAAAGGAATCTGAGGCTCATCTAGAGACCATGGAGATTCCATTGAACCTCTTTCTGCCCTTCATGAGCTCTGATGAGTATTCTTCTTCTGAAGAGAATGAAGACATTACTGAAGAGCAAGTTGCTAAGTACCTTGGTGCAATCATGAAGCTAAATGCCAGACTATTTGGTAATAAGACTTGGGAAGATGAACCTCCCTTGCTCACCAATGAACTAAATGCATTGGATAGGCAGAAATTACCTCAAAAGAAACAGGATTCTGGAAAATTCTTAATACCCTGTACCATAGGCACCATGACCTTTAAGAAAGCTTTGTGTGACCTGGGGTCAGGAATAAACTTAATGCCACTCTCTGTAATGGAGAAACTTGGGATCTTTGAGGTGCAAGCTGCCAGAATCTCATTAGAGATGGCAGACAACTCAAGAAAACAGCCTTATGGACAAGTAGAGGACGTGTTAGTAAAGGTTGAAGGCCTTTACATCCCTGCTGATTTCATAATCCTAGACACTGGAAAGAATGAGGATGAATCCATCATCCTTGGAAGACCCTTCCTAGCCACAATAAGAGCTGTGATTGATGTGGACAGAGGAGAGTTGGTCCTTCAACTGAATGGGGACTACCTTGTGTTTAAGACTCAAGGTTCTCCTTCTGTAACCATGGAGAGAAAGCATGAAAAGCTTCTCTTACTGCAGAGTCAACTAAAGCCCCCACAGTCAAACTCTAAGTTTGGTGTTGGGAGATTCCAACCTTGCTCTGATTATCTGTGAGGCTCCATGAGAGCTCACTGTCAAGCTATTGACATTAAAGAAGCACTTGTTAGGAGGCAACCCAGTGTTAATTAATCATATCTATTTTATTTTCTTTTTGTTATTTCGTGTTTTATTAGGTTGATGATCATGGAGAGTCACAAAAACTACTGAAAAATCAAAAACAGAATAAAAAACAGCATTAAAAATAGCACACCCTGGAGGAGGAGCATTCTGGCATTTAAACGCCAGAAACAAGCATCTGTCTGGCATTTAACGCCAGAAACAAGCACCAAGCCGGCGTTTAACGCCAGAAACAAGCATCTATCTGGTGTTAAATGCCAGAAACAGGCTACATTTGGGCATTTAACGCCAGAAACAAGTAGCAGTCTGGCGTTAAATGCCAGGATTGCACAGCAAGGGCGTTTTACACGCCTAATTGGAGCAGGGATGTTAAGTCCTTGGCCCCACTGGATCTGTGGACCCCACAGGATCCCTACCACTTCTTCTCTCCTCTTCACACCTTTTCATAACTCTCTTCCCCAAATACCCTTCACCAATCACCTCAATCACTCTTCCCCATCCCTTCTTCACCACTCACATCTATCCTCTCTTCCCCAAAAACCCCACCTACCTTCAAAATTCAAACTATTTTCCCTCCCAAACCTAACCCTAATGGCCGAACCCTAAACCCCATCCCACCCTATATAAATCCCTCATTCCTTCTTCATTTTCACACAACACAACCCTTTCTTCTTCCCTTGGCCGAATACACACCCCTCTCCCTCTCCTCCATTCTTTTTCTTCTTCTCCTTCTTTCTTTCTTCTTTTGCTCGGGGACGAGCAAACATTTTAAGTTTAGTGTGGTAAAAAGTATTGCTTTTTGTTTTTCTATAACCATCAATGGCACCTAAGGCCAGAGAATCCTCAAGAAAGAGGAAAGAGAAGGCAATTGCTTCCACCTCTGAGTCATGGGAGATGGAAAGATTCATCTCAAAGGTCCATCAAGACCACTTCTATGAAGTTGTGGCCAAGAAAAAGTGATCCCTGAGGTTCCTTTCAAGCTAAAAAAGAATGAGTATCCGGAGATCCGACTTGAGATCCAAAGAAGAGGTTGAAAAGTTTTCACCAACCCCATTCAACAAGTCGGGATCTTAATGGTTCAAGAGTTCTATACGAACGCATGAATCACTAGGAACCATGATCAAAGTGTGAACCCGAATCCAAAGCATTGGCTCACCATGGTTCGGGGGAAATACTTAGATTTCAGTCCGGAAAATGTAAGGCTAGCGTTCAACTTGCCAATGATGGAAGAAAACGCACGCCCCTACACTAGAAGGGTCAACTTTGATCAAAGGTTGGACCAAGTCCTCATGGACATATGTGTAGAAGGAGCTCAATGGAAGGTTGACTCAAGAGGCAATCCGATTCAATTGAGAAGACTGGACCTTAAGCCTATAGCTAGAGGATGGTTAGAGTTTATTCAACGCTCAATCATTCCTACTAGCAACCGGTTTGAAGTTACTATAGATCGGGCTATCATGATCCATAGTATCATGATTGGGGAGGAAGTGGAAGTTCATGAGATTATACTTCAAGAACTCTATAAGGTGGATGACAAGTCATCCACTTTGGCAAGGTTAGCCTTTCCTCACCTCATTTGCCACCTCTGCAATTCAGCTGGGATTGACATAGAGGAAGACATCCTCATTGAAGAGGATAAGCCCATCACTAAGAAAATGATGGAGCAAACAAGAGATCATGTACCTCAGCAAGAGCATGAGGAAATTTCCCACCATGAAATCCCTGAGATACCTCAAGGGATGCACTTTCCTCCATAAAAATATTGGAAGCAAATCAACACCTCCCTAGGAGAATTAAGTTCCAACATGGGACAACTAAGGGTGGAACATCAAGAGCACTCCATCATTCTCCATGAGATTAGAGAAGATCAAAGAGCTATGAGGGAGGAGCAACAAAGACAAGGAAGAGACATAGAGGAGCTCAAAAGCACCATTGGTTCTTCAAGAAGAGGAAGACGCCATCCTCACTAAGGTGGACTCATTCCTTAATCTCCTTGTCTATTTATTTTACTGTTTTTCGATTTTTGAGCTTTATGTTTTATTTATGTTTGTGTCTTTACTATATGATCACTAGTGTCTAAGTGTCTATGCCTTAAAGTTATGAATGTCCTATGAATCCATCACCTTTCTTAAATGAAAAATGTTCTAAAAACAAAAGAACAAGAAGTACATGATTTCGAATTCATCCTTGAAATTAGTTTAATTATTTTGATGTGGTGACAATACTTTTTGTTTTCTGAATGAATGCTTGAACAATGCATTTGTCTTTTGATATTGTTGTTTATGAATGTTAAATATGTTGGCTCTTGAAAGAATGATGAAAAAGAGACATATTATTTGATAATCTGAAATATCATAAAAATGATTCTTGAAGCAAGAAAAAGCAGTGAATACAAAAGCTTGTGAAAGAAAAAAAAGGGGAAAAGAAAAATGGCGAAAAAAAAGAGAAAGAAAAAGAAAAAGCAAGCAAAAAAAAAAGCCAAAAGCTCTTAAAACCAAAAGGCAAGAGCAAAAAGCCAATAGCCCTTAAAACCAAAAGGCAAGGGTAATAAAAAGGATCCAAGGCTTTGAGCATCAGTGGATAGGAGGGCCTAAAGGAATAAAATCCTGGCCTAAGCGGCTAAACCAAGTTGTCCCTAACCATGTGCTTGTGGCGTGAAGGTGTCAAGTGAAAACTTGAGAATGAGCAGTTAAAATCAAGGTCCAAAGCAAAAAAAAGAGTGTGCTTAAGAACCCTGGACACCTCTAATTGGGAACTTTAGCAAAGCTGAGTCACAATCTGAAAAGGTTCACTCAGTTATGTGTCTGTGGCATTTATGTATCCGGTGGTAATACTGGAAAACAAAGTGCTTAGAGCCACGACCAAGACTCATAAAGTAGCTGTGTTCAAGAATCAACATATTGAACTAGGAGAATCAATAACACTATCTAAATTCTAAGTTCCCATAGATGCCAATCATTCTGAACTTCAATGGATAAAGTGAGATGCCAAAACTATTCAAGAGGCAAAGAGCTGCTAGTCCCGCTCATCTGATTGGAGCTAAGTTTCACTAATATTTTGGAATTTATAGTATATTCTCTTCTTTTTATCCTATTTGATTTTCAGTTGCTTGGGGACAAGCAACAATTTAAATTTGGTGTTGTGATGAGCGGATAATTTATACACTTTTTGGCATTGTTTTTACATAGTTTTTAGTATGATTTAGTTAGTTTTTAGTATATTTTTATTAGTTTTTAAATAAAATTCACATTTCTGGACTTTACTATGAGTTTGTGTGTTTTTCTATGATTTCAGGTATTTTCTGGCTGAAATTGAGGGACTTGAGCAAAAATCAGATTCAGAGGTTGAAGAAGGACTGCAGATGCTGTTGGATTCTGACCTCCTTGCACTCAAAGTAGATTTTCTGGAGCTACAGAACTCCAAATGGCACGTTCTCAATTGCGTTGGAAAGTAGACATCCAGGGCTTTCCAGAAATATATAATAGTTCATACTTTGTTTGAGTTTAGATGACGCAAACTGGCATTCAACGCCAGCTTCTTGCGCTATTCTGGAGTTAAACGCCAGAAACAGGTTGCAAAGTGGAGTTATACGCCAGAAACAGGTTACAAACTGGCGTTCAACTCCAAGAGAAGCCTCTACACGTGTAAAGCTCAATGCTCAGTCCAAGCACACACCAAGTGGGCCCCGGAAGTGGATTTCTGCATCATTTACTTATTTCTATAACCCTAGTAACTAGTTTAGTATAAATAGAACTTTTTACTATTGTATTCAGAATCTTTGGATCATCTTTGATCAGTTTTATGCTATCTTAGACCTTTATGGGGGCTGGCCATTCGGCCATTCCTGGACCATTATCACTTATGTATTTTCAACGGTAGAGTTTCTACACACCATAGATTAAGGTGTGGAGCTCTACTGTTCCTCAAAAATTAATGCAAAGTACTATTATTTTTCTATTCAATTCAAGCTTATTCCTATTCTAAGATGTTCATTCGCACCCAAGAACATGATGAATGTGATGATTATGTGACACTCATCATCATTCTCACTTATGAACGCGTGCCTGACAAACACTTCCGTTCTACATGCAAACAAGCTAGAATGAATATCTCTTAGATATTTAATACAGAGGACCGAGTCCGAGATATTAGAATCTTCGTGGTATAAGTTAGAATCCATGGACGGCCATTCTTGAGATTCGGAAAGTCTAAACCTTGTCTGTGGTATTCCGAGTAGGATCTGGGAAGGGATGGCTGTGACGAGCTTCAAACTCGTGAGTGCTGGGCGTAGTGACAGACGCAAAAGGATAGTAAATCCTATTCCAGTATGATCGAGAACCGACAGATAATTAGCCATGCAGTGACAGCGCATTGGACCATTTTCACAGAGAGGACGAGATGTAGCCATTAACAACGGTGATGCCCAACATACAGCTTGCCATGGAAGGGAGTAGGAATGATTGGATGAAGACAGCAGGAAAGCAGAGGTTCAGGAGGAACGAAAGCATCTCTATACGCTTATCTGAAATTCTCACCAATGAATTACATAAGTATCTCTATCTTTATTTTACGTTTTATTTATCTTTTAATTATCAAATCTCTAAAACTATTTGAATCCGCCTGACTGAGATTTACAAGGTGACCATAGCTTGCTTCAAGCCGACAATATCCGTGGGATCGACCCTTACTCACGTAAGGTTTATTACTTGGACGACCCAGTGCACTTGTTGGTTAGTTGTGCGAAGTTGTGACAAAGTGTGATTCACGTTTGAGAGCACCAAGTCTTTGGCGCCATTGTTAATGATCGCAATTTCGTGCACCAGTGACTATAGAACACTACAAGCTATTGCTTATTTGTGGCCGTTTTTTTCTTATTTGTGGAGATTTATAACCCCCACCAAATGGTTTGTGGGGGTTTCTAAAACTTCCAAAATTTGAGGTGTCACGAGGTCTTTTGTGGGGGGGGTTTTGTATGTGTTTAGTGAAGGTTTTATATTAGATTTTGTGGCAATTTTAAATCACTTTTGTGACAGTTCAAAACCCCCACAAATTAATTTTTTAATTAAAAAAAATAATTATTTTGTGAAATTTTTAAACTTCCACAAATCCTATAATTATTTATTTATTTTTAAATTCAAATCATTCATTAATCTCATCTCATTTACATACTCTCAAATTAGATATTTTTTAATATTAAAATTTAAAAACTAAATCTTGACAATTCAAAACACAGTCAAAAAATTCTTTACAATTCAGAGACACCCCCATCCAGATCGGTAATACAGCCCAAGAACAAAAGTATTTGATTCAAACATTCATGATGGTAGAATCTACAACTTAATATATATATATATATCTTGACAATTCAAAACACAGTCAAAAAATTCTTTACAATTCAGAGACACCCCCATCCAGATCGGTAATACAGCCCAAGAACAAAAGTATTTGATTCAAACATTCATGATGGTAGAATCTACAACTTAATATATATATATATATCTTGACAATTCAAAACACAGTCAAAAAATTCTTTACAATTCAGAGACATAGGGAAGAGGAACGTGGCTGGGAAGGGTGGAAAACAACCATCAATTCTCATGAGTGATCAACTGCTTCTTTATATTAATCTGTCTTCTGTGTCCAATGATACAGGTTGCAAAATATTCACAATTGTAGTATAATTAAAAATGCTTTAGTGATATAATACCTCTAAAACTTGCAAAAGGTCCAATGATTCTCCATGATTGTGGAGAAGGCGAACAGCAGCATTAAACATGGGCTCCTTACCATCTTGTGGATCCAAATACATTTCAAGAAACCTGAGGCCATCATCACATTTAAGAATGCAAAATTCCATTATAATGTGCAAAAGAACTTCTAAATAGATAAATAAAGTATTGAAAGGGTTCAAGGGAGACATACTGCATGTAAGCATCAGGTCTGCCAATTTCAGCACAATACTCCTTAGCAGCCTCACTGTCTTCCAACTTTCTGTGAGCCAACAGACATAATAATATTTTAAGACATAAATAAAATCAGTGTATATACATACAGATAAGCTCAATAAATAAAATCAGTGTATGATAATGATCACAGACAAAGAATTATGTATAATAACCAAAGTCAGATAAACAGAGTTTAAGATAACAGTATAACACAATTAGAAGACTTAAAATTTACTTTTTCTAACCATAACTCTGACCCTTCAATCAAGTCAAGAACTTCTTCTGGATCATACAAGTCAGAGGATTGCAAAAATACCTACAATCTTTTTCTTACACTAGTCTAAAAGATTGATATCCCAAAGGTACTCTCAATATTACCACTATCAATATTACCACTGGAGAAACCTACAATGAAAAGAAATCAGGTCAACTGCATATATAGACACAGCATGTATACCAACCAAAAGCAAGGAACTTGAAAACAAGCATTGCATTACAATTTTAGGAAGTTTAAAAATACACAAGAGGATTAAGAGCCAATTTTTGGATGTCAATGTGATCTGTGGCAGAAGTCCACTCATGTATATTTGAATAAAAATAATAAGTAAATTTAAGGCAAATATAAAATGATATAAACCCACCAGCAAGGGAAAATTGAATCTCTTTATGAATCTGACACATTCATCATGACCTGTAAAGAAGCATCAAAAGTTTATGTTTTAATCAAGCCAAGCCATCAAATAATTGAAAAGGATACTAGCATTTGTACAGATGACCCAACACACAATCTAGAAATAACATAGAACAATGACACTTTCAATAGAAAAGAAAATTTACTGGGAGATATGCACCATCAATAGAGAAATTGAAGCAACCCAGGCAATCTCCAATAAGTGAATCAGCTCCACACTGGAAAACTATTGCACCAGGTTGATATGTTTCCACTACTTTAGAGATGATTGTAGAACCTATGCACAATTACTCAAGAGGGGGGTGAATTGAGTATTGCAACAACAATGAATCTTTTTGCGAAAGTTAAAGACAATATACAAAAGTGTTATTGTACTAGTATTTTTCCAAGAGCTTAACTCAATTGCTAAGCATTTATAAGGAGCTTTTACTTTCCAATAGACACCAACTCAAATACATTGATCAAGCTTTTCACCAATCGGACTTAAGCTATTCCTTAAGTACTTACGAAGCTACTTTTCGATCACAATTTATTTGCTCAAAGGTAAAAGACAATAATATTGAAGAGATGAGTTTGGAGCATGCCGTTTGTTGGTTTGTCATTCATCAAAACCTACGAATACAAACTTCGCATACAAGCAACATGATTTACAATGATCTATAGCATAAAAATTTTCAAAGTTTCAGATTAAACGCAATCAAGTAAGAAATAATGCACAGAGACAAAGTAAGAGGGAGTTGGACTTACAGTCTTGAAAAGTTGAGTAAAGCTAGGGTCATCTATTCCATCCTTGAATGGGACATCTATGACATAATATAATGCCTTCTTTTTCTCCTATTTCCTTCTTTTTCTCCTATTTCCTTCAATACAACGCGCAACTTATTATTCCTTCTCTTAGAAACAAAAAGCATGGCGTAGTTAAGAAGTTTCCTTATAGAAATAATAAAATAATGGATTAATTGATATCATATTTTATGCAATAAATGTAACAACTTCTTAAGCTTAAATACAATACTTAATAAGAAAATCAAATTAAGGACTTTTTTATTACCCGGTCAGGATTTTCAGTATTCAGAATAAATGGGAATGTCAATTTCGCCTTTAAACCTCTTCAGCGAGTAGAAGCCATGCATATGAAAAGGAAATAGTGAAAATAAGGTAAACCTGAGGATGAGCTAGAGTTCCTTTGGTGTCGTAGGCTACTTCAAGTGGGATATCAAAGGTTGCACAGCCACGCGAATACACCACCACGCTCTCTAGAGGCTCCAGAAAGCCGCGGTTTTTAGTAGACATGGTTGAGCACACGAAATCCATCACGCAGATATCTGTGCATACGCCTACAACCACCAGCTTCCTAATCCAAGCAACAAAAGAAAATGCATTACATTAGTGGTTATAACTTTTAATGATATGATATAAAAAATCAGCAGTTTACTTTGCTAGAAACAATCACAAATTACTCATTGTGTTGATCTTATTCTTCTTCACCCAATCTACAAAAACAGTGAGGAGGATAAGGGTCCTCTGACTTGTTAGGTGGTGAGAATCCAGGAAAGCCATGACTGGCAATTTCTTCTCATAGCACAATCTTGCTAGCCTTTTTGATTTATTGATCATCCTTTATATCTGTCTGTTGGCTTCTCTTGGAGCCTAAAAAGCAAGTAAAATAATCACAAACACACATGCAGGGTCTCAAATCTGAATACTAGTAAATGAAGAGTACCAAATTTCCAGAACCAACAGTACAGAATCCATTTATGATGTCCACAAGAACAAGACCATTGACAGTGGCTTTGGTTAATACCACTGACTCCTGCTCCAGAGGAATCAAATTCTTGAGGAGCTCAACTATTTGTGACACCATATTCCCTTTTCCGCACTAGTAAGTAATATGAATTCTTAGTTAAAATCGGTGAGTAACTATTACATGCTCACTTCATAATTCGAAGTGTACCTACGTACATTCACTGAGGTAAATTCACAAACATGTTCTACTCATGGTTCACCATATCTCAAACAAATTATACTGAATTCGAAGACCAATCCTTTTTTTCTCACTTGACCAAAATTAACTACAAAGAATTGCATACTAAATTCCCCACTCTGTGTATTATATGCCAATTTTTCTTCAAATAAGATTTAATACTTTACTCAATAAAATTTATAATTTAATTTACGGTTAGGAAGAACATAACCATATCTTCCATATACATAAATGAATAAATTAATAAAAAGTTTCCCTAATGAGAGGAGCTGCCGAATTAGCTTAAGCACGAAGATATCATCTACCACTACCAGTTAATGCAAGTCATACGCAGAATCAAACATAGTATATAGATTCAATTTCTCAAGTTTGGCTACTAGACGAAAATAAACAACACTAAAAGCGAAGAACAACGAAAAATAGTGAGACCAGAGGAGGCGGCAAGCAGAGGAGGCAACGGTGAGAAAAGAACCACACAATGATGAGCAACGACAAATCTGGACGGCGATGCGATAATCTGCGACAAAGGACTGAGCAGAGGAGGCGATGGTGAGAAAAGAATGACACGACGACGAGCAACGGCAAAATGATCAGAGGAAGACGGCGAGCAACGACATTGACATAGAAGCTTGATGGCGGCAACGACGAGGACATGAACGGCGACAGTGGCGAGCTTACTCTCCCTCTGATTACGAACACTACAACGAACTTAATGGTGATAATGGCGAAGATGAATCTGGTGGCAGAGAATAGATCTAGGGTTCAGATCTCAATTTTTTTTAATTTTAAATTTGTTTGGATAAGTTTTTATTTAGAGTGAAATTTATTTGGGTTTAATTATAATAATTTAGAATATAAACATTTGTCTGGATGATTGGACTTAGATATTTTTGAATTTTAACTAGTAGTAATTAATGGAAATTTTATATTATGCCACAAATAAAAAATATTGGGGAGGTTTTAAAAAACTTCCATAAAAAAGTCTCATAACTAAATAGAAATCTTGTAGTGAAATAGGCTATGGTGACAATTTTAAAAGAGGATAGATAAGTCATGGTCACACTAGACAATAGATTATGCTATGATCACGATTACACAAAAGGATAACTATATAGTAAGCTATAGTCACAGTTTAAAACAGGGATGACTATAAAGTAGGCTATGGTCACTATTTTAAAATTCGGTAACCATAAATAAGTTAAACCGTGACCATAAGCATGACTATAGATTAGGCTATGGTCACGGTTTTTAAAAAGGGTGACCATAGCCTAATCTATGGTCACGGTTTCACAAAAGGAAAACCATAAATTAGGCTATGATCACGGTTTTTACGCGTGACCATAGAGTAACTTATAGTTACGATAAAAAAAATGTGGTCTAAAATGTCAAAATTTAAATATATACTGCAACCATGAGCATAGATGAAAAAACTGATCATAGATCTATGGCGATACCAGAATAGGCCACGGTAAAAAAAACGTGGCAATATATTAAAAACCGTGACCATAGATCTATGGTCACCCTTTTCACTAACTAACCGTGACCATAGACTTTTTTTTTTTTTGGTAGTGAGACATATGTCCTCGTCAACACATAAACGATACCTAATTCAAAAAACATAAAATATTCTCAAAACTTAAATTCTAATAAAAATAATACAAAAATAAGAATCACAACATCTACGATATACTTTTTGTAAAATAAAACGTTATTTACTTTGGACGAATATCTGTACTAAATTTTTTTCATTCTTTTCATGTATTGTTAGACCAATGAAATGCAATATTAAATTCTTTAATATTGTTAAATTATTGACTTCGGATGCCATGTATGCAATTACAGATCGAGCAGACCTAAATACAATAGAACCTTATTCATTATATACTATTTCACCATCATAATAAATAGATAACAACAAAATTTTAGATATTATAAAAAGTAAATTAGATAGAAGAACAATATCAAAAGAAAAATAAATTACTAGTATTGAGTTTCGTCCTCAAAGAGAGTGAATTTTTATGGAGGGAGTGGGTGAAAGTTTATTGAGAGTACGATAAACTCTATATAAAACTTAGAATTCACCAGAGATGCGATGAATCTTGTTAAAATAATGAAATTTGTTGGAGTATGACAAATTTACTTCAAATGCCAAAAAAAAACATATCG
>NC_029789.2:19670266-19671929 GCF_000816755.2 Arachis ipaensis
ATGTACATTAAAATCAGTCACCAAAATTAATCATCAATATAAAATACATGGAATATAAATGCATATTGAAAATAAATTAAATTACATATATTTATATATAAATATATTAGTGACTAATTTTAGTAGTTAATTTTGGTGTATAAATAGTATTTTTTTTTCTCTCTCCCTTAATAAAATTTACCTAACATTAACAATAACCAATCCTTGTTCACCACCGACTACACTGACTTTTCCTCTTGGCTCATCGCAGCAATGGCTTCTACTTTCATAGCCGAGGTTGATGACAAAGAGGTTACCATTCATATCCCAGACCTTGTGAAGGTTTTCAAGGACGGCTCCATTGAGCGCCTCCAAAACTCTCCACTTGTTCCACCTTCGACTCTTGGATCAGTTTCTTCCAAAGACGTTGTCATCTCCAACAACCCCTTCATCTCCGCGCGACTATACCTTCCAACAAAGCTCATCCACCACCACGAGGCCCACAAAGTCCCCATCTTGGTGTACTTCCACGGCGGAGGCTTCTTCTTTGAATCTGCCTTCAACGAGCGCCACCACAACTACTTCAACTTGTTCCTCTCCAAAGCAGAAGCAGACATCTTAGTTGTCTCTGTTGACTACAGGCTGGCACCGGAGATCCCTCTCCCTGCAGCATATCATGATTGCTGGCAAGCACTCAAATGGGTGGCTTCCAATGACTCTGATCCATGGATCCTCAACCATGGCGATTTCCAGAGAGTGTTCCTCGGTGGCGACAGCGCCGGTGCTAACCTTGTTCACAACGTTGCTTTGCGTGCAGGTGCTGAGGCTCTACCTAACGGGGTCAAAGTGTTGGGTGCTTTTCTCTCTCAGCCATACTTCTTGAGCACAAAACCCATCGGATCTGAAGCAGTGGAAGGGCACGAGGAGAGTCCACCGTATATGGTGTGGGGTTTGGTGTATCCGAATGCGCCCGGCGGGGTGGATAACCCACTGATCAATCCCTTGGCCCCTGAGGCTCCCAGCTTGGCTACTCTTGGGTGCTCCAAGATCATAGTTTGCGTTGCTGAAAAGGATTCAATAAGGGACAGAGGAGTTTGGTACTATCAAGCTGTTAAGAACAGTGGGTGGCATGGTCACGTGGAACTCTACGAAGCTGAACACGAGGACCATGCTTTCAACATTCACACTCCCGAATCCGAAAATGCTTTGAAACTCATGAAACGCTTGGCTCACTTTATCCTTCACTGAATCTTACAACGTGTCTTCTTCTTCTTAGTTACATTACATATATTACAGGCAGGCTACTGAAAAATAAAACTATAGAAGGAAAGCTTTAGCTTGCAGAATTTGACTTGCAATCCCTCTGAAAGTCAATTTTGCAGAAAAAGGGTTTATATTGGGTAGGAATTCGGCAGATCTTGCGTGTCACTACCACGTTTTGCACTTCCTAGGTCATATTGACTTTTACTTTGAAGATTTGTACCAAAGTACATTAACTATTTAATCAACTGAATACTAAGATCAGACCGGTGTTAATTATATTGACTTGGTAGGATGATAATTTTATATACATTACCATAAAAATATTGACAAATAAAAATATGATATATAAGTTATAATTTTATATTATTTATATTAATATTTATTTTAAATTTATTTATAAAATTATTATATCACTATATAT
>NC_029789.2:19671956-19690797 GCF_000816755.2 Arachis ipaensis
CTTATAATTTATTAGAAAAAGATAAATATAGACTAAAAATTTTTAATATGAAAAAAAGAAGTAAGTTTTTGTTGGAAATAAAGTTTTTTGGTGTATATACAGATAAGTGGATGTTGCAGATACAACAGATGCAACACGCAGATCACGCATACTATGTGATGGACACGTGGCCCAATCAATAACAACACGTACCTGCGTGTTGTTCACGTGGCAAACATCAAGCCAACACGCACCCTGGTCTGCGTGTTGGACACGTGTCAGGCATGCAAGCAACATACATTCTGCATGTTGGACATGTGGCAAATGCTGGTTAGATAGCTTTGCAACATAGAACTTGCGAGGCGACTTTTTTGCCTATAAAAATCGAAACTCGTTATTATTTTACTTTATTGCGAGAGAGCTGTTTTTCTCTACTGTTGGTGTGATAGAGGGCACTGCAAATATAGAGGTTTACCACAATGATGAAGTTATACGAAATATATATGAGGGCGTGAGCTTTGCTTGTAAGAGTACATTTTCGTTTATGGTTCTGTGCACTATAACGTTCACGAAACTACAATACGGGCTCTGTCAGAGCATAGAGAGTGATTAAAGAGGGTGAGCAACATTTTCTACCGAAGTCCAGTTGTCGTATTTGGCGGCCTGATACAGTTTGAGGTTATGCCGATCGTTGACGAAACAAGTATTTAGCGAATGTTTCAGATTCACTAGCAAACTTAGGTGCAATATCCAAGGATTGAGTTGTATATTGAGTTTGAACATATAACTGCGGATGAGGTTCAACATGACCCAGATGTGCAAGATGATAGACCTGAAGCGTACGAAGGAATGAACAATGATAGCGACGAGGAGTTTGAAGCTACATATGAAGCCGGTGACGAGGACGGGGACGGCGATGGGGGGAGGTGAGGCAGTCGCAGAAACTTTAGTGGTTCCACCCGCAGTTAGTCAACCAATGGACATTCCACCTTTTAATCCTAACTTGGATCTTGACGCCATGCATGCACTGGTATTTCCTGAATATGCGAACATAGGTACGTGAACAGTAGGTAGTATGTTTCTTTAATTTTGTTTTGACGGATCGATGAGCGACGATTTATTCTTTTTATAGGTGTTGCTGATGCTAAGGACAGAGAGTTCAGGATTCGAATGGAATACAGTTCTAGAAAATAAGTCATTGCGGCAATTCGGAGTTACACAATCTCTAGACGAGTCGATACGTTGTTTATGAATCTGAGTCACAAACATTCTATGCAAAATGCAAGACTTTATGGACGTGGGTGCGATTGGCTTATCTGAGCCAGCTTGATACAAAAGAAAGCTTTCTGGGAGATTTGGAGATACAACGAGAGGCACACGTGTTCCATGTGAACGATCTCACAGGATCACTCCAAGTTGGACTCGGACACAATTGTTGAAGCCATGAAGCCATTAGTTGAATCCGACCCATTCATAAAGGTAAAATCTATAATTGCAAAAGTCCAAGAAAGATTTAACTACATTATTAGTTACCGAAAGGTTTGATTAGCAAAGCAGAAGTTGATAGCCAAAGTTTTCGTGGATGGGAAGAATCTTATCAAGTTTTGCCATTGTGATTCTCGGTAATGGTTTAGAAGATGCCTGGTTCACAAGTCCAAATAGAAACACGACCCCTGTATAATGGGAGTGAAGAGGTGGAGGGTGTTAGGATACTTCATCGGGTATTCTGGAATTTCAATCCATGCATAAGAGCCTTCAAATATTGCAAGCCACTGGTTCAAGTTGATGGCACCCACCTATACAGAAAATATAAAGGTTGCCTTTTGGTTGCAGTTGCACAAGATGGAAATCAAAATATAGTGCTGATTGCTTTTGTCATCGTAGAGGGTGAGACCGTTGATGCGTGGCACTTTTTTCTTAGTAATTTACGAAGGCATGTTGTAAGAAGAGACGGCATGGGTATAATCTTCGATCGTCATGAGTCAATCCAGGCAGCAGTAAATCGTAGCGGAGGTGATTGAAAAGCATGGTGGATGTTTTATATTTGGCAGACAGAAGATATGACACTTAACGTATTATAAAACCCAGTAAATTAATAACCAATTAATTAATAAATTAATTATGAGTCAAGGAATTACAAAATTAAATTTTATAATTTAAAAGAGTAAAAATAATTAAAATACAAATTTAAAACATTATTTTGGACCAAAATTGGGCCAACGGGTCGAATCGATTGAACTGATCCTGTATTGGGCCCAAGGTCTAACATACATAACACAACACTCAGCCTCCTTTCCCTTCAAAATTGCATTCCTCGCTAAGAGAAGAAAGGTGAGAAAGGGTTTGGAAACACTATTTATTATCAACTTCCATCGCTTATAACTTTCAATCTGGAGTTCCGATCACCGGATCATTTGTAGCCATGCCTTTGTCTCGTCGAGTTCTTCAATTCTAACTGAACAAAATGGTAAGGATCTCTAATTTTTGTGCCCATTTCTCCATTCCTTTCTATTTTTGCATTTTGGTTGTGGGTATTGAGAGATCTTGATAATTTTGGTGGTTTAAGTGCAATCTAGCCTTGGATAATTGTTGGATTTTATCCCAATTATCAATGGGTGAGGTAAGAAACCATTAACTCCTTTGAATCTTCCACTTCTATGAGGTTAGGATTTTGAAATTGTGAATGTGTATGAAATTAGGTTGAATATATGTGAAATTGATGTCAAATTAGTAAAGTAGAGTGCTTGAATTGGAACTCTGGTGGTTGGAAGCCTGTCAAGTGGACTTTGGAGTTTTGGACACATGGGAAACGAGGTCTTGAGGTGTTTTGTGGGTTGGAAAGAAATCAGTCAAGGTATAGTTTTGGTTTCCTGTAGTTAATCTATAATGTTACGCGAAAACTTAGGCTAGTTGCCATAGAATAGGCTTGAATGCTTTGAATTGTAGTTATAATGGATTAAATGTGTATAATTGTGTTGTTGATATTGATTGATGAAATTGGTGAAATTGTTTGTGAAAGTGGTTTGAAGGAATTAGTGAATTTATGTGTTAGAATGAATGAGAATTGGACAATGAGTATGTGATATTGTGTAGGAATGAATTGTGTTGAGTTGGTTATGGTTTGGTTGATTTTGGATTGAAAATTTTGGAAAATTTGAGGTTTTGAGTCTTTGGTAAAAACACAATTTTTAACCAACTTTGACGTGTTGTAACTTGGCTCTCGGACCTCAAATTTGGTGAAACTTATCTTAAATAAAAATTGGGTCTAAGTAGTTTATGACGTTCAAAGAACAGACAAAAAATGATTTTTAACGAAAAAATTATGCGCGTTTGAAGTTTAGATTGAAAAATAGAATTTTGAAAAAAATATTGAAAACTATACATTCTGGTATGTGTGCCCACACACACTATTGTGCGCACGCACACCCTAAAAAGTTTACAAGTTGTGCGTACGTACACTATGATGTGTATGCATGATATCTTGTTTTGGTACTAAAACCCTGTTTTTAACTGTTTGGCCTTCCCGACAAGCATGTAAACCTTCGTAAACCCTGTTTAGGGTTCGATAGCTAGAGTTAGGCTTAGGAAGGAGAGACAACCTATTGACAGAGTTAGATTGACATTAAGAAAGAGTTGTGAAGTAAATAATGGAACTAATAATGCATGAAAATGATGAATTGTGATTGTATGAGATGTGAAAAACAATGATGATTAATTTTGACAATGATGAGGATGATTAAGATAATAAGAGATGAATCATGATTATAATGAGGTTTAATTTGTGACTATGAATGAAAAGATTATTGATTGTCTGGCAAGAATGGTGGCATAGTCTCGCTTGCTCAGTGTGTGGTGGATGTGGGGAAGGTGAAAAGACACACTTCTTCGTATTGTTTTTCCCACATTTTTCTCTGGTTTCAAGGTGGAAAGGCATACTCCTTTGTGATACCTCCAGGAAAAGGTGAAAAAGGCACTCTCATTCGTTTATGATCCTCTTGGAGATGCGCAACCCAGAGACCATACCTGGGTTAGCTACCGGGTGTGTCGGATTCTAGCAGTTTAACTGACACATGAGCTCACGGCCAGTAGGATAGGCATTCATCATATGTATTTTTATGTTCTGTTTGATTTTGCATTTATTTTGACTTGCCTAATTGCTTAACTGTTATTAACTGCTACCTGATCTATTTGTTGTAACTGTTATCTATACTTATATTTTTCTTGTCTGTTTTGCCTGTGTTCGTTTCTGAGAGATCCCTCTCGTAGGTGAAGGAGGCGTTGAGGGTTGTTCCTCCTAGAGTTTGGAGAATTGCTGTGAAAGAAAACGAAGAGTTAGATTATGCTAGATTCCTTAGACATAGTCACCTTAATTCTGGTTTAGAAAAAACTTTAATATGAATATAGGTTATTGGAGTTTTGGATTGCCTTTGGCTTTCTGGGATATTATTTATTATCTATGCGGGCACCTTTATCATATTGAGAACCCTCGGTTCTTATCCCATACATATATTATTGTTTTTCAGATACAGGACGCGAGGCACCTCGCTGAGCATACTGGAGGCTCTACTGAAGCGAAGATCTACTTGGACTTCGTGTTTGTACTTTGAATATGTATACATGTATGTAGATTCTCCACCTTGTATATATTTGTACCTTGTCCCTCTTAGAGGTTGAATTTTTCTATTACTAATCTTCTTGCTAAACTAAAAGTTTTGTAGTTAAAACTTTGAAGTAGCAGTGAGAACTGTTAATACATTGGTCAGCCCAAATCGTGGTCTCGGTTGTAAGCCCTATTAAGGCAGTGAATCTGTTGGTTAACGAGGGTGGTTCCGTAACTCACAAAGTTCTAACCATAAAATGGCTAGTTTATTAAGAACGATAAGTAGTTTAAATCTAGGAAAAAATAATTTTTTAGTAGTAAAAACCGATAATGGGGAAGCATCAACCTCCGGAACTAAAAATGAATTAGAAATAGTTAAGTTAGAGGAAAGTTTTCATAACTGGAGTATACCCATAATAGACAAAAATGAAGTATATAAAAAAAAGATCTTTTTGGGAAGGAAGAGATTATGAAATACATATGTTAGAATATATTAAACCTGGAACAAGTAATAATATGATCATTACCATCTTAAAAGAAGATAAGTTAAAAGAACATAGTAACAAAGGATACAAGTTCATCCATATAGGATTAATATACAAGCAGCAGTAAAACCCAATTTTAGAATAGGAATAAATGTTCCTATATTATTAACATTAAGAGATATAAGATTTTCAAAATTTAGTGACTCATTAATAGGAATATTAAAAAGCAATTATCATGATGTACTAGTTTTCTTCAATTATTATCCGAATTACGCTATGAATCTAAGAAATGAATATACTTGGCAAGCTTTAAAATTACATGTCCAATCTGATGAAAAAATTATAAATGAAAAATATGATCCATTTGAAATAATCTATAGAATATACTATAAAATTACTAAGGTTAATTATAACTTTAAAGCATTAAGGCAATCCTCAAAAGAAGAAATGATAATTATGCATGCAAATCTCAAAAGATCTAATATACAAATACCTAGAAAGCTAAGACATGAAGAATTATTAAGAAAAATGCTTGAAGAATAGAAAATACCTGATATTATTGAAGAACCACAAATAAAAAATACTAAATTAAGAGAAATAATAAGAGAAGGAACAAATATTAGAATTAGGATGAATAGATCCCAATCCTTAAGAATTCCTGATAGTGTTGAAACTATTAGTCATAGAACTTCTATAGATAATTCGTCAATAAGAAATATGGATAATATTATAAGAATTAATAATATAAGGCCTCATATAGTTGTTCCTGTATATAAAGCAGATTTCAGATTATGATCCAACTTAATCACAGGTATTAGGAGTAATTATTAAGGAAGAACCATTTGACATTGATAAAGAATGGATAAGACATGATTTTAATGCTGATTATAATAAACCATTAAGAAATTGGTATTTTACCAATTATTCTGAACATGAAGTTATTAGGCTTGGAGAATTATTTTTTAATTTTATGAAAGAAAGAATTAATTTATATTTTTTTGACTGGTACATTAATTATTATTTTGAAAATAATAAGAAATGATGTCCATTAATAAAGACAACTGTTATATGGAAAACTAGTTCGGGATCAATAATAGAATCTGAATACCCTCCTAAAGAAACTATTAAAATACCAGTTGAAAAAGATTTAGAAGTTGAAGCAACGCCCTATAAAGATAATAATGCAGAAGGAAACATAGAAAAAAGAGATATTAAAAAATTACATCGACAATTAAACTTTACTAATACCATGTTAGATATAATGTAAAATCAATTAGGAAGAATAGAAAATATGAAAAAATCAATTAAAGTAGAAAAACCTATAGAAAAACCTATATATAAATTACAAAGCTTAGATAATATTAGTTTAAAATCTAAAATAGAAACAGAAGTTGATGAATTAAAAGAAAAACTTAGAAGTATTAGCCTGAAAAAAATAACAATTAATACATTAAAAACGGAAGAAGAATTGGAAATAAATAAAATGTCTCATAAAATAAATTACCCTAAAACAAGAAATTATTATCCCAGACCATCACCAGCAGATGTAGGTGATGCGTGTGCATCACGTTGTGCTTTTCTATGCTTTTTCATATACGAAATAAACACATAATGCTTAATTATGGAGAGTTTTGGTATTTAAATTGAATATTGCTTTCATCTTTTTTATTTCACAATTCATGCAGGGAAATTTGGGAAAAAAAAAGCAAAAGCACAAAGAGGAATCAAGAATTGAAGATAAGTACAAAGAGAATTTATAGATGCTGTCAACCCTGACCTCTTCACACTCCAATGAGTATAACATGAGCTACAAAGGTCCAATTGACTCAGTTTCAATGGTATTGGAAAGCCAACTTCCAAAGTTTTCCAACGATATATAATAGTCTATACTTTCCTTCTGGACTCACGGCCTTGGTGGCGCCTAACTGCGCCAGATGAAGAAAAAATGCTCCCATACGTGCGCCTTGGTGGCGCCTAATTTGGAATTTCCAAGTTAGGTGCCAACCTTGAAGAATGCAATGGTCCCCACACTAATAATGATGCATTCAAAGATTTGGTTTTATTTTGATTAAAATTTTTATTTTATTTACAAATAGGAAAAGATATTATTTAGTTTTAAAAATATATTTTACATTAATTAGGATTATATATAAAAGGAGAAGAGATCTTAACTTAGGCTCGGCTCCAAATTTTCATTCCACACTTTCATACTTTTCTCTACTAGGGTTTATTTTCTCCATGAGGAACTAAGCCTCCTTGTTAAGGTTAGGAGCTCTGTTTATTCTATGGATTCATACTATTACTATTTTATTTTAATTAATGTATTGATTTCAATTTCAAGAATTTATTTTCGTTCTTCATTTTAAAGATTTGGGTAGATCAGAAGAATAACCCCTATTCTAATTGAGTTCTTGTAAACCTTGGAAAAGCAATTTACTTGAACAACAGCTCAAAAACAAATTTTCTTAAACCGCTAATTTATCTGGACTTAACGGGATACGTGACATATAATCCTCTTATATTTGGATAATTAGGGTTTCTGTGGCTAATAAACTAGAACTGAACTTCACCTTCTAATTGAAATTAAGTGACCAAGGAATTGGCGGTTAACTAGATTAGAGGAGACTAAATTGCTAAGGAATTAGGGTTTAGTCACTTATAGTTTGCCATGAATTGAATATTGCATAATTAAAATAGTTGGTAAGAAATAGAAATCTGGAAGATAAACAACTCTGAAACCTTAACTATTTTCTCCCATATTCTTCTCATCAATTTATTGTTTGCCTTTGATTCTCTAAATTTATTGTTTAATGCTATTGAACTCTCAACATCATTTTCTGCTTGTCTGACTAAGCCAATCACTCAATTATTGTTGCTTGATCCATCAATTCTCGTGGGATCGACCCTCACTCATCTGAGGTATTACTTGGTACGACCCGGTGCACTTGCCAGTTAGTTTGTGGACTTTAAATTCCGCACCATATTTTTGGCACTGTTGCCGGGGATTAATTGCGATTAACAACTACCAGTTCATTGATTACCTAGATTAGACTTTTTCTTTGTTTAATTTTCTTATTTTATTTTTACATTATATTTTTTCCTTTTTCGAAAATTTTTTTATAAAAAAATTATTTAAAAAAAAAAGAAAAAAAATTAATATCTCTTTTCATTCTTTCTTCTTAGCTTTTCTGTTTACCACATGGTGCATTTAATTCTATTTAGTGTTTTATGCTAAAAAAATAATGAAGAGAGATCACATGATTACTACTCACACCCAAGGAGTGATTCATATTATAGTGGATGGAGAAACTACTCGAATTTTGGTTGGAAAAGTCAAGACCAAAGAAACTTCAGTGCTCCATGTTCCAACTATCAAGAAGCATCATCTCCATATTCATACCAAGAACCACCACCTCTCTATCCATATCAAGAATCATCATCTTTCTATGCATATCGAGAGCCACCATCTCCCTATTTATACCAAGAACCATCATCTTTTTACTCTTATCAAAAACCATCATCTCCTTTTTATTCATATCAAGAGCCACCATCTCCTTATTCATAACAAGAACCATAAGCTCTTGAGCTCATAGTTATCAAAACCGAACCGGTAATCAACCCGGTCATATGACCGGGTCACTGGGTCACTGGTTCAACCGGTGGGTCACTGATTCACCCGGTTAACCCGGTCATAACTAAAAAAAATAAAATTTTATAAATAATTTAAAATGATGTCTTAAAATTTAAAATATAAGTCTTTACAAACATTAATAATTCAATATTAAACATAACTAATGATCCAAAAAAGATAATAAATTAATCTCTAAATACAAATATCTTTTCAATTAAAAATCTACCACAACCTTATGCAATATTTATGACATGTGAGGGATTGGTGTAGATCTGTTCCAAACAATTATTCAGCGTTTCCATAAACACAATCCCCTTCCTTTAAGTGTCATGTGAGGCAGCCAGGCACGTCTCAATTCTGGCAGAATGGTATGGCACGTACCCGTCCTGGAAATAGCATTACCAGTTAACAGCAAACTGACTTAATCCTAAAGTAAAAGCAAACTATCACGCATATTCTTAAAATTATTATGTGCCTCTATCCAGACAACCTAAGTTTTTCAGGAAAATGATCCAATGTCTTCTGCTGAAAGAAAGAAAAAATAGAAAGTGAACTCCATTAGAACCTCGTCAAAGCAGTTAACTCACCTATGACAGGAAAATGCTTAGGACCATTAAATCAACACTTGTTTTTTCATATGCAACTAACCATGTATACATTTAAGCACCATAAAAAATAACAAATTTAACTATTCAACCAAAATTCACTAAAATTTTCTCAGGTTCAACATCAACTCTAAAAGACCAAATACAGCAGTAGTAACTACCAGATTCAACAATAATTCTAAATAAAATTTACATCAAATCAGAGAAAGAACATAAAGAACAGCAACAACAACTCTAAAAAACCAATATTCAACAAATAGAAAGAAGTAAAGAACAATAACTCCTCTAAAATTTGCTCATGTTCACCAAAATTAACATCGAATCAGAGAAAGAATAGCAACAACAACTCTAAAAATTCAACATTCAACAAACAGAAAGAACAACAACAACTATAAAATTTGCTTAGGTTCACCAAAATTAGCATCGAACTAGAGAAAAAACAGCAACAACAACTCTAAAAACTGAATAAAACAGCAACAACCACATTTAACAACCACCAGATTCACCGAAATCAACATTAAACTAGAGAAAGAACAGGGTCGAAAATTGGAGCTCACCTAGTTGAGAAGACGACGACCACCACCACCCGACGAAGCGAACACAGGGTCACGGACTCGCAGTGAGAGAACGAGAGCGTGACGCGGTGAGATACTCAGAGACTGAGAGTGACGAACTGGCGACGAGGGGAGAGACAAGGTGATGGTGAGGGGATGCCGGCGCCGAGCTCGTGAGAGTGAGAGGCTGTCCGATGCCGACGCCAAGCTTAAGAGAGCAGAGACAGAGAGACGAAGGCACGAGGTTGGCTTTGGAAGTTAGGGTTCATTTCACTGAAAAAGGGGGGTGGGGTGGGTCTGAAACTGAAACGACATCATTTCAGGGGAAAAAAAATAAAAAAAAATTAATAAACATGACCCGGACCGGGTTGGATTAACCAGCCGGGTCACCGGGTTTGCATTAAACCCGTCGGGTTAAATCAGGTTCGACCGGGTCTGTTGCATAGACGGTTCAACGAGTGGCTCGACCCGATCAGGTAACCGGGTGACCGGGTTTCCGGTTGAACCGGCCGAGTCGAGCCGGGTTTGATAACTATGCTTGAGCTTGTCATGAAAGAATGCATACATGATATAAGGATGAGTTTCAAAAATATAGAGAAATATATGGAGTTGATTATCAAGTCTCAGGAAGAAGAACAAGCAAATTCCTTCCCAATAGATACAATGCAAGCTCCTGTAATACCCTCACTATCAGAATGTCATGCTTCCGGCTGCGCTACTCTGATAGCAAGAAGTATTACAACGACTTCATATACTTAATAATAAAATAGGAGCCTTTGACTCGAAATTGTATCACTGTTCTTTTTGAAAACCGGAAAAAGACTACTTTTTAAATAAAACAAGACAAGTATATACATGTACAAAACTTCTTACTCAAGTAACTTATACATATTACATACATACAAATCATACAACTCCTATCCCTCTTACATAACTTGCAAAGTTAAAGGCGAGGAAAACATAAATACTAAAACAATCCAAAATATCGTCTAAACAGAAAAGAAACAAGCTCTTCCAAACTTCGTCGTCCATAACCTGAAAAAGAAAAGACCTGTAGGGGAGTGAGAACATCGTCTTTGTTGGTTCTCACTATGGGGTTAGAGAACTACTATAATAGGATACGTGAAATAAAATAGTTACAGTGATTAATAATCGTCTTATGCATACTTTCAAAACCCGGTGATTTACCATTAAAATCTGAAATCTTTTCTGAAAGAGGAAACTATTATTTCTTCAAAAATTCAAAAGCCTTTCAAAAGGTTTTTCCTAGACAGTATGAATGACCAACCTGTTCCAAGCATAGGTTCATTAAGTCTATGCTGAACCAGTTTAGTTTTTCATACTTTTCTAACCAGAAACACCAACCAAACATGGCCTTCAGCCCACCTCATAATCAACCACGACCCTAGGCCCAAACAATCCAAACAACAACCAATCCACCACAATCCAACAGAGTTTTCGTTGCAAACACAAGTAAGAAAGCTCAAGCACAAACAAGCAGTTACTTCAAGTAGGACAATTAACTGTTAAACACAATTAATCACAAAGGCAAACCAAGTACAATATACACACTCAAATAATGTCACATAGATGCATATGATGAATGCCTGTCCTAGTAGCTGATGAGTCTCATCTGTCGGTTATAAAGCCAACCCGACAAGTCCTGGTAGCTAACCATTGGACTGTCCCTCTGTCGTGCATCCCCAACTCGAGTTATTCACAATCATAATCATAATCACACAACATCCACACTGGTGTTTACCCACGGGGGTGAGCTCATCCGGAACTTTCACAGTGTCCGGTCACACTTACGACATAGGGTCAGCAGAGTATCGAGTCTCAACCTGGAGCACGTGGTGGCTAGCCACTGCTTTTACCCAGGGAAACTCGTATCTTAGATAATTAGAAGTGCAACAATCACTTTATCATCTCAATAATCATCCATATTCATACTCAGCCATCAGGCTCATAACATATTCCACAATCAGCCATAATTCTTTATCATATACAGCCATTCCGACTCATAACATAATAGTACTTCCACCATCCAACATCATCAAACTCATAAAATCATCATTCAAGCCATAAATCACTTTTTCTCAAATCAATTAAGTTTGAAATCAAAAATCAATTCTTTCCAGCCTTGGCTTTAAAATTCCCATTCCTCAAATCATTTCAGGCTCATAAGCCACTTTTCCTCAAACGTAAATTCTCCTTTTTAAAACATGGTTACTGAGCACGTGGTGGCTAGCCACTTCTCCTCAAACGTAAATTCCCTTTTTTAAACTTCTACCTTTTTCTTAGCAACTGGCCCAGTTCTAATTTTTGAGGAAGCATGGCTGGTTTTTTTTAATCGAATTCTACTTTCGAAAGGAAAAAAGAGCTTTTTTCTTTTCATTCTGTAGTATAGAGAGCCACTTGCAGGATCCTCAAAAAGCGAAGGCCGAGCTGTAGGTCTTTTCTTTTCTACTGCCGTGCTGGAGCAATCAATCAAGACCTCCGCCGGAATCAGAACCGTTGATTCCAATTCATGATTCCAGTTCAGAAGGAATAGCTGTCAAAAAAGGCCACTCTCCATAACATCTTTCCAAACATTTCAGAAACCACACCAAATCAAAAGCCTTTTCCGAGGGATTCAAAATCATTCATTCTAAAACAGGATTTGGTAACAAAAGTTCCTCAGCAGAGCCTCAAGTCTTTAGGGGAGAATAACATATTCCATTTCATCAAATTTGTTTAAAATCTTTAAAACCTTAACTTTTGGATTTGAATAGATAAAAACAAAATTTAACCCAAACCCAATCGTGTAATTGATTACTCCGAACAAATTTTCAAAACCATTTCTTTCACTTAAACCAAAAATCACTTTCAATTGCCTGATAAAATCTGAAGCGTTTCCAATGACTCGGAGCAAAATTCAGAATTTAAAGAATATCTTAATCTTCCTTCTAAGACATCGAAAAAGGAAGTTTTATCAATCAAAATTCACCCTCCTTCAAGATCACTAAACTCTTCCAATTGAAATCCTAAAGTCAAA
The DNA here is from genome assembly GCF_000816755.2 of Arachis ipaensis. Lineage (NCBI taxonomy): Eukaryota > Viridiplantae > Streptophyta > Magnoliopsida > Fabales > Fabaceae > Arachis > Arachis ipaensis. The sequence goes on from NC_029789.2 coordinate 19,684,848, forward strand.
TTTAGAAACATAAACCCTTTTCACATTTAAAACGGCTTAAAACATAAGTTTCTTCTAAATGTTTTGCACCCAAAAATATAATACCTTTCTTAGGAAATAAAGCGAAATCATAATTCTCTTTTCAATAAGTCATTTGAAAACACAATTCATCACTTTCATAAATAGTTCAATAAAATAGTACAAGTCTTGTACTCATGACTTTCCAAATAACATTTTGAATAAATCTCGAATTTCATAGAAATTTCGGCAGCATCTCCCCTAAAACTTGGACTCTGCCACCGTTTCTGGGTCCCAACCAAACCATTCCACAACCCTCTTCAACGGTTTTCAACACCAAATCAGTTCAAAATCAAGTTGTTTCCAAAAGTGCATCATTTTCAGATTTCAAGAACACTAATTCAAACTCAAATCAATTTCCAATAGGATAAACTCGATTTCAAAGCTTTTACAAAATAACTTTAAAGAAGCATTTCCAAAATAATTCGTTTCACAAAACCGAACAATAACCCAGCCAAACAAGCATTCATATTCATCCAAGACAACCAACAATATATAAGACTTATACAATCACTCAAAGATACATTTTCTCACATCAATATCCATATATAATAATTCCAATTCATAAAGTGTAATTTTCTGAAAAGGCCTCTACCTCGATAAGTGTAAACCATAACCCACACGCTTCACAGAAATCCCCTCATCTCGACTCGAATTTGACGACACCCAAAACCTCAGCTTTGATTGCTTTCTCAATAGCAAAAACAGCCTCAATCGCTACATGCAAAGCTCGGTTACTAATTCCTAACACATGGATATCTTTAAGACTTTAATACACATAGCAGTATACTAACGTGGAGGTTTTTGAAAGGTAAATACTTACTGTAATGACAAAATAAAGCAACGGCGTTCTCTGAACCGGCTTGACGGCAGTCCCGGCAGCCACCTCGAGCGGCAGCGGCGACCAGAACTCCGGCAACGATGAGTGTAACAAACATGCAACAACAATAAAGCTTTCGGAATCTCAAGAGAAATGAAACCCAAAACTTAAAACCTTACCAGTAGTTCTTTTTCTGGTGACGGCAGTGGGTTTCGGGTGGCAGAAGCTTCGATGGTTCAGTAGCAGCGGCGATGGCTCCCCGTCTTCTCTTCCGTTCACATCTCTTCTCTCTCAGATCAGATCGGTGGCGGACCTCCAGCAGCGGTGATGGAGCATGAGACGGCAGTGGCTGGGATCGTCAACAATGGCGGCAACGATGAGGCTTGCCGACGGTGATGTGCTGGTGGCGCTGGCTTCCCTCGGCGGCGACGGCACGCACACAACAGCGGCGCGAGTCCTTCTCCCTCTTCGAGTCTCTCTTTGTCCGATCTCTCTCCTCTGGCGTGGGTGGTTGGCGCGACGGCAAGTTGGGTGGCAGTGAGGCACAGTTGGCCAATTTTAAAAATTATTTTCAATAAAATGTTCAAATCCAAGAATTAGAGATAATATAATTAATTTTATTTTTCAAAACATCAGTATTAAAATTTAAAATATTAATTATTTAGTCCAAATCATATAAAATTCTTATTTTTTTCATAACTACTAACGTTATAATTTAAATATAGAAAATAACTTGATAATTATGAAATTAAGTAAAATCTTTATTTTAATTGTCAAAACTTGATTTATTTATTCTCAATGAAATAATTTCTGAAAATAAATCTCTAGTAAATAAATAAATTTAAAATCAGCTCATAACAAGATTTTTCAAAAGTTCTGAGTCTTACAGCTCCTATGGAAGAAAGTGAGGAAATTAATAAAAGGAGTTCATATTCCAGTGAATTAGAGAACTCTCCACCCTCACACATGGAAGAAGAGGAAGATGCACAAACAAAGGAGGTTATAAAGGATGAAAACAATTATAGGAATCTACACTCCAATGAAGCAGAGAGTGGCATAGAGGGTGAGTTTATTGAACCACCAATTCAAGAAGTTCTTGATGAAGGGTACACTCCAACCATCACACAACACCTAAATTTTGAAATCAAAGAAGTGAAGGCAACTAAGAAAAGCACTGAAAAGGGGATTGTGACCAAGAAACAAAAGAAAATATCCATGAAATAGAGAAGGTCAGCAAAAAGTAATCCAACCTCTACCCCAACAAGCAAGGTGAATCAAGCTAATAAAAGAAAGCTTGTTAGGAGGAATTTATATCAGGGGAACTAATTTTCTCATCTTCTCCCTTGGAGTAATTTCTTTTAACCAACTGGAAGAAAAGGAAGAAAATTCAAGAACAACTGTCAAGCTAGCAACGTTAAAGAAGTGCTTGTTGGGAGGCAACCCAACGTTTGGTATTTTCTTTTCATTCTCCTTTTTGTTTTGCTTAAGATTGTGTATCTGTTCATGGATAAAGTTTTGTGCTACACCAAATTTGCATCCCACTGGGTACTTGACCTAGTTTTACATAGATTGTATCACACTAAGTCTGGTGTCCTCACACCAAGTTTGGTGTTGCCACAATCACCATGCAACACATTATCAATCTAGCTATTTTATACTATTCTAGTTTTCCTTGAGTTTTATTTTAATTTGATTAATTTATTTTGAATAAGGCCTCTGCATTGCTTGATTTTCTTTCACTCGCTAGTCCTATTTACTCTTATTTTCATCACCATTATTTCTCTTTCTTTGTTGCTTAAGGACAAGCAACCATTCTAAGTTTGGTGTTGGAAGCTATGCTCTACATAGCTTAAAAGGGAATAAAGAAGAAGATGATGAAGAGAAAGGCAGAGAGATCTAAGGTTGTTTGCTTCCTTTTTAATTATATGCATGTGTGTTCTTCCTTTTAGATAAGCATAATATAATTTCAAATTATAACATATTGTCTTTACATCATGATTATCATCTTGAAATTTGTGAGTCAAAGCAATTAAGTATCATGATCATCAACAAACAAGGTAATTAAAGAAGAAGCTAGTATGAGCATATGAGTATTGGAAGACTAGCATGACTATTTTTGCTCAACCACATTTGAATTCTATTTGATTGAAATTTTTATCTAGAACACGTTATAAAATCTTTGAAATTTTGAAAACCTTGAAGAAGCTTGTCAATTAATGATCAAGTAAAGAAAAAAAAAAGAGAAAAGAAAGGGGAAAATGTGAAAGTTGAAGGCTCTGAGTACCAATGACAACTCATTAGTCAAGTACTTGTGGTGTTTATGTACCAAGCAAAAAGCTTGAAAATAAAACACTTAGAGTCAAGGCTAGGCTCAAGTGCAAATTACTCCCTCAAAGCTCAAGGCTCTGAGCATCAATGATTAGAGAGTAAAGAAAAGAAACAAAAGCAAAGCTTAAAGAGTTCTCTAGTTATATGCTTGTGGTGCTTATGTATCAGGTGGTAATACTTGAAAACAAAGCATTTAGAGTCGAAGTTATAAAAACAAATAGTGTAAAGCATCCAAGAAGCTAAGAAAAGAAACAAATGAAAATCTTTTTTCAAGGAAGGAATATAAGAAAAGATTTCATAAAGTGATCAAGATAAAATCATCAATCATTTGAAATTCTTTTGTGAGTGTTACATGCCTAGTTAACCATCCAACCATAAATAATAAAATTGCTATTCTTCTCACCTTATATTGTCAATTTATATTGCATGATTCTTTGTTTGCCTGAGGACAAGCAAAGTTTAAGTTTGGTGTTGTGATGCGTGCGCATCACGTTGTGCTTTTCTATGCTTTTTCATATACGAAATAAACGTATAATGCTTAATTATCGAGAGTTTTAGTGTTTAAATTGAATATTGATTTTATTCTTTTTATTTCACAATTCATGCAGGGAAATTTGGGAAAAGGGAAGCAAAAGCACAAGGAGGAATCAAGAATTGAAGACAAGTACAAAGAGAATTTATAGATGCTGTCAACCCTGACCCCTTCACACTCCAATAAGCATAACTTGAGCTATAGAGGTTCAATTGACTCGGTTATAACGGCATTGGAAAGCCAACTTCTAGAGCTTTCTAAAGATATATCCCAAGTTAGGCGTCAGATGAAGAAAAAATGCTCCTATACGTGCTACCTTGGTGGCGCCTAACTTGGGATTTTCCAAGTTCGGTTCCAAGATCACAGAAAAGCTCTAAACCATGCTGCTTTAGTGGCGCCTAACTTGGAAAATTCCAAGTTAGGCGCCAACCTTGAAGAATGCAATGGTCCCCACGCTAATAATGATGCATTCAAAGATTTAGTTTTATTTTGATTAAAACTTTTATTTTATTTACAAATAGGAAAAGATATTATTTAGTTTTAAAAATATATTTTACATTAATTAAGATTAGATATAAAAGGAGAAGTGATCTTGACCTAGGCTCGGCTCCAAATTTTCATTCCACACTTTCATACTTTTCTCTACTAGGGTTTATTTTCTCCATGAGGAACTAAGCCTCCATTGTTAAGGTTAGAAGCTCTGTTTATTCTATGGATTGATACTATTAATATTCTATTTTAATTAATGTATTGATTTTAATTTCAAGAATTTGTTTTCGTTCTTCATCTTAAGGATTTGGGTAGATCGGAAAAATAACCCCTATTCTAATTGAGTTCTTGTAAACCTTAGAAAAGCAATTTACTTGAACAACAGCTTGAAAATAAATTCTCTTAAACCACTAATTTATCTGGACTTAACGGGATACATGACATATAATCCTCTTATATTTGGATAATTAGGGTTTCTGTGGCTAATAAACTAAAACTGAACTTCACCTTCTAATTGAAATTAAGTGACCAAGGAATTGGCGGTTAACTAGATTAAAGGAGACTAAATTGCTAAGGAATTAGGGTTTAGTCACTTATAGTTTGCCATGAATTGAGTCTTGTATGATTAAAATAGTTGGTAAGAAATAGAAATCCAGAAGATAAACAACTCCGAAACCTTAACTGTTTTCTCCCATATTCTTCTCATCAATTTATTGTTTGCCTTTAATTCTCTAAATTTACTATTTAATGCTATTGAACTCTCAACACCATTTTCTGCTTGTCTGACTAAGTCAATCACTCAAACATTGTTGCTTGATCTATCAATCCTCGTGGGATCGATCCTCACTCACCTAAGGTATTACTTGGTATGACCCAGTGCACTTGCCGGTTAGTTTGTGGACTTTAAATTCCACACCAGTAGGCTTAGAAGAAAGAACACAATTAGTACAAAATAGTTTTTTTTTATCAGATTTAGTAGAATAGAATATAGATGGATTAAGTGAACAAGCCATTTTGGATCAAATGTGTAATCTGACTATGGCGCCAACTGCTTATAAGATGAGAAAAGCTTCCAATAAAAAGGCAGCAATCATATTAACCCAAGGGTTTACAGGACAATTAAAAGGATGGTGGGATAATTTTCTCAGTATCTAAGAAAAAATTAATTATTAATAGCATTAAACAAGAAGATCAGTCACAAGATGCTACATCCACATTAATTTATACCATTATTAAAAACTTTGTAGGAGATCTAAGTACTTTCAAAGATAGGATAGGAACCCAATTAATGAATTTAAGATGTCCAACTATGTCTGATTATAGATGGTATAAAGATATTTTCTGGCTAAAATTGAGGGACTTGAGCAGAAATCAGATTCAGAGGTTGAGAAAGGACTGCTGATGCTGTTGGATTCTGACCTCCCTGCACTCAAAGTGGATTTTCTGGAGCTACTGAACTCGAAATGGCGCTCTTCCAATTGCGTTGGAAAGTAGACATCCAGGGCTTTCCAGCAATATATAATAGTCCATACTTTGGCCAAGAATTGACGACGTAAACTGGCGTTCAACGCCAGCCTTCTGCCCCTTCTGCCCGTCCAGCGCCAGAAAAGGATCCAAAACCAGAGTTGAACGCCCAAACTGGCACAGAAACTGGCGTTCAACTCCACAAATGGCCTCTGCACGTGCAACACTCAGGCTCAGCCCAAACACACACCAAGTGGGCC
>NC_029789.2:19690844-19721657 GCF_000816755.2 Arachis ipaensis
GAGCATATTATTCACTGAGAGGAGGGGATTGTAGCCACTGACAACGGTGATGCCCTCACATAAAGCCAGCCATGGAAAGGAGTAAGACGGATTGGATGAGGATAGCAGGAAAGCAGAGGTTCAGAGAAATGAAAAGCATCTCCATTCGCTTATCTGAAATTCTCACCAATGAATTACATAAGTATCCCTATCCCTATTCTATTATTTATTATTCGAAAACTCCATGATTATTTTATATCCGCCTGACTGAGATTTACAAGGTGACCATAGCTTGCTTCATACCAACAATCTCCGTGGGATTCGACCCTTACTCACGTAAGGTATTACTTGGACGACCCAGTGCACTTGCTGGTTAGTTGTATCGAAGTTGTGACAATTATGAATTAAGATCAGAGCACCAAGCTTTGGAGCCATTACCAGGATTTGTTCGAGCCTGGAGATCACAATTTCGTGCACCAAACAGCAAGGTCAATGTAATTACGAATTGATAAGTCGCACTTTAGTTGCTTTGTATGATGTAACACTCTAACTTTTAGCACCTCATAATCGTACTAAAAGTTCAGGCATTACCTACTTCTAAACCTTTTTATTTTATACTATTTTTATTTAATATCGAGCATTTACGAATATGAACCGGAATTTTATTTCAGAAAATGGTGAGTCTGTACTTTAAACCTTTTATTCACAAAAATATATATATCTACATAGTATCATATACATAGACATAATATACATATAAAAAAGGAGAGGAAGAAAATATAAACTTGTTATATAAGTAGCTTATAAATATAATATACATATAAAACATACAACTCCTATCCCTCTTACAAAATTATAATAACAAAGGCGAAGGAAGAAAAATTATCTAACTAAAACAACATTGTATAGAAAAATGCAATAAAACTCTTCATAATGCTCCTTCATCCGATTCCTGAAAAGGTAAAGCTGTAGGGGGTGAGAACCTAACCACACGGTCTCACCATGGAGTTTTTAGAATTGTCATAAGATATTTAATAAGAAAACTGTTTTCAAGCTCAGTGATTATTGTTGTCTTATGAATCTTTTGAAAACCGATGGTTTAACCATCCAAAAATTCAAAACCTTTTAAAAGAAATCAGATAACTATGCAAATCCAAAACTTTTCTTTTCGTATAAAGAAAATCTTCAAAAGTTTCCTAGACTGTATGAATGACCAACCTGTTCCAAGCATAGGTTCATTAAGTCTATGCTGAACCAGTTTGATTTTTCATACCTAACTAAATCACAACACAAACCAATTGCGACCTCAGGCCCATCACATAATCAATCATGGCCTCAGGCCCAAACAACTCAATCAACATTCAATTCACCACAATTCAACCAATTTCAGTCACAAATACAAGTAATGAGGTTCAGACACAATCAAAGCAGTTACATCAAGTATAGTAATTAGCAGTTAAACATAATTATTCACATAGGCAAACCAATCACAATATGTACACCCAAACAATGTCACATAGATGCATATGATGCATGCCTGTCCTACGGCTGATGATATCATCTGTCGGTTATATAGCCAACCCGATATGTTCTGGTAGCTAACCATAGATAGAACACCAAACACGGAGCAATGGGACCACCTCACCCTTGCCTCTTACACAAGTGGTGTTACAGTTCTCAACCTGGAGTAAGCGGCGACAGAACTCAACTCTTGCATCTTACCCAGAGTCTCGAACTCTTATCCGGATCAAGTGGATAACACCACTACATCTTATCCGGTCACATATATCTCAATCAAAATTCAATTTCATTTTTAAATCCATTCTCAATATCATTCAATTTAATTTTATAATTCAAACTCAGTTTTCATCATTCTTATTCCTCATCTCTTTCCCGAAGCAAGTGGACAATGCCACTGCCTCTTACCCAGGGTCACATGTCTCATTCATTTACAAATTATCATTTTTTCATTTCCTCAACCACAATTCATTCTTTTCTAAATAAAGCAAAACTCAAAACGTAATCCTTTTCTGAATAACTCAAAATAAAATTAGAAAATCCTTTAAAAATCCAAAGCGTTCTAATATGCACTCAAACGGAATCTCTAGTTTTATTAAAAATTGGACAGCATCTCCTCTAAAACTCGGATTCTGTCACCCTTTCCGAGTCCCATCCAACATTCTTCAAACTCTTTTCAAATCACTTCCAAAAGCAGACCAATTCCAATATTAAACATTTTTAAAATCAAATCATTTTCAATAATAAAACGTTTCCAAAACCTCAAGGAAACCAATTCGAAAATTGCCAATTTAACAAAAACAATCACTCAAAATATTCAACCTTCTCAAATATTCAACAATTCCACTAGACTAACAATCACAATTATCTAGAGCAACTCGGTTCAATCCATAAAACACACATAATCACCAAAAATATATTTTTGCATCAATATTGATTTATAACAATTCTCGGAAATAAAAATAAGTTTAAGGAAAGCGCCCCTACCTTGAATAGTCGAAACCCGAAGGTTATAAAACGCGTCAAAACTCTTTCTACCAGCCCGCAACAGTGGTAGCCACAACCACAGCTCCATATTGCTTCCGCAACAATAGCAGCAACTCTAAATGCGACACGTAATAACCGAAACTTGACCCTAAGTTACCAAAACCTTAGAATCTCTAGCCAACAGACTAGAATACTAATTTTAAAGGGTTCCAAAACAAAATACACTTATTATAAAAAAAGAACCAACAACAGAACGACGGCAGAAAGCTTCGGCAATGACTGAGCAGCGACGAATGGCGGTGCACAACCCTGAACGGCGATGGCTACGACAGCAAGGAGAATGACAGCGTAAGTTTCCTCCTTCCTTCTCTGATCTGACGGTGACAAACTCCACGACAGTGACTGACGTTGGGATTTTTGCCAGTAAAGAATTTTATAAAAGCAGTCGCGTTGTAGATATAGTTTCTAAACCAACAGAAATCCCTTCGTACAAACGTTTTGGTTGTCACAAGTAACAAACCCCTTTAAAATTGATAACCGAAGTATTCAAACCTCGGGTCGTCTTTTCAAGGAACTGCAGGGAAGTATGTTCTTATTATTGGTTATGGAGATTGTAAATTTGGGTTTTGAGAGTGAGGAGCGAATGGTTTAATTAGCAATTAAAGTAAATGAAGAACAAGTAATTTAAATGGCAAGTAAAATAAATAAATGACTGTAAATAAACTTTTGGCAAGGTATGAGAAATTAGAGGTCATATCCTAGCTATCCTTATCAATGATGATGAAAACTGAATCTTAATTCCACTTTGTTAACCTTTACTAAGATAAAGGAAGGTCAAGGGATTAATTGGTTTGATCTTCGAATCCTATTTATTTCCTAAGAAAAGATTGGGATTATTGAAGTTCAATTTAATTAACAAGATAACAATTATCAATCGTGTTTGAGTTTGATAACTCCTGAGTTACTGATTTCTTAACCAAGACTAAAAGGAGAAAAGTAAATCTACTGGAATAAAAATATCTTCAGATGGGAAAAACTATAATGTAAATAAAAGAAAGCAATATTAAACTGAAATACCTCAATTAACATTAATTCAAAATAGTAATCTGTAACATGGAAGAATTCATAAATTAAATTGCAAAAGTAAATAAAAGGGAATATTGAACCTGATAAAGAGATAATCCTGAAAGCGAATAAAATCCTAATCCTAAAGAGAGAAGAGAGAGGAGAGAACCTCTCTCAAAACTAAATCTAAATCATGAAAACTAACTAAAGTGGAGACTATCTTTGAATGGATGTATTCCCCCACTTCATAACTTCTGGTCTATGCCTTCTGGACTTGGATTTGGGCCAAAAAGGGCTTCAGAATTCGCTATGAGCGTTTTCTGCAATTTTTGGTGCGTGGCCTCTGTCACGCGTCTCCGTGGGTCACGCAGTCGCGTCATTCGGAGTTTTCCTTGGCACGCAGTCGTGTCATTCATGCGACCACGTCATATGTGTTCTGCTTAAGGCGCGCGGTTGCATCAGTCATGCGGCCGCGTCGCTGCTTCTTCGCGCTTGGCATGCGTCCGCGTCGCCCATGCGATCGCGTGGATGCTAGTTTCTCCAAAAACTCCGTTTTGTGTTTTCCTTCCATTTTTGTATGTTTTCTTTCCATCCTTTAAGTCATTCCTGCCTTAGAAGATCTGAAACTACTCAACACACTAATCACGGCATCGAATGGAAGTAAAGGTAATTAAAATAATTAATTTTAAAGCATAGAAAACATGTTTTTTCACATACATCACATAATAAGGAAGGGAAAGTAAAACCATGCAATTAATATGAATAAGTGGGTGAAGGATTGAATAAATCACTCAGATTAAGCACAAAATATATCATAAAATATGGGTTTATCAACCTTCCCGCACTTAAACAATAGCATGTCCTCATGCTAAGTCCAAGAGTAATGTTAGGTTAAAGTGGTGGAATGCCATGCAATGCAATCTAATCTAAATGCAACTACCTAGATGCATCATGCAATTCTAATTTTTATTCACTTGTATATAAAGCTTACATGTAGTTGAATTAATTCACATTCTCAAGGAGTCATATATATATATATATATATATATATATATATAGCCAAACCTTAGATAGTTGATAAAGCACTTTTACAGTTGAGATGGGAGAGAAAAACATTTTATAAACTTGCAAGACAATTAATAATTCAAGCAGAGATATATGTTAATGAGCTATTGAACCCTCACTGAATTTTGTGTTTACTCTCTAGTCACTCAGTGTTTATTGGGTTAATCACTCTATTCTTCTTTTTATTCTTACTTTCTATAACTTTGTTCTTCATCTAACCAATCAACAATTATAGAATACAGACATACAAAAGTCATGAGGTCTTTAATTAAGGTTGTAATGGGGCCAAGGTAAAGGTAAAGGTATATGTATAAGGCTAAGTGAGCTAATTAAGCGAATCCTTGATTAGTCTAAGATCTCACCTAACATACATACTTTGTAAAGCAAAGCTTCTTTACCTATCCTCCCATATTTTCCCACTTTTGATGTTACATGCTCATGCCTTAATGTTTATTATTTTTATCCCATGTGTATTGCTTTATTTCACATTTGGGGAATTTTTTTGTGTCCCCTTTATTCAACTACTGAAAAATAACACTTTTTTTTAATGCACATGGTAATTCAATTATTTTGATTTCACATGAGCATGCTTCCCAAAAATTTTTATTTTGAATTATTTTATTCTTTTCAACTTTTCTACCCTTTTGTTTTTATCATCCATGTTCCCAATAGGTTTCCCACACTTAAACAATTACACAATTTCTATCTTAAGCTAACCAAGGATTCAACTTGGGATTTTTTTTATTTTGTTTTTCTGCTTAAGGCTAGTAATGTGGCTGATAGGATAAAAGGGGGTTTAAAGGCTCAAGGGGGCTAACAAGGGTGATGTAAAAGGTAGGCTATTTTGGGATAAGTGAGCTAAAATCAAATAATGGCCTCAATCACTCTCTTGGTATGTATTTCTATTCTATAATCGGACATATAGATTAAAACAAAATAAAGAACATCAGAATAAATAAGAAGGGTGGAACACACAGGAATAAAAATTATGGTTTGAATGTAACCATACAATTAAGCTCAAAACTCAGGTTGTGTGTTCTCTAGCTCAAAAATCATTTATCAGTTATGTATGTCATGCAAGTTTAGTTAAAAATTCTCATTATTCTCAATGTAAAACTTAAGGTGGCTTTAAAGTTCTAGTGTTTCTCCTTGATGAAATGTTGTTAACTAACTAACATGTAATGCTATATATACAAGGTGTGTGGATTGTTTCTATTATGTTCAAGTTCCTAGTTTACTTTCTTTTTATATTTTTCAATTTAAACTAAGCTATCTTATGCTAAAAAGGGTAAACTATACTAATTAATCCACAATTTCTATAACTAATAAGTTAGAATTGCTACTAAACTAAATGGCTAAAATATGAACTAAAGTGCAAAATGAAGAGATAGAGTAAAAATACATAAAAGTAGCAATATATAAGTACTGAGAAAATAAAAATAAAAAGAAAAAGAAAAATACAGAAAAGTAGCAAAATAAAATAAAAAGAGTATGTAGTGGTTCACCAAAAAAAAAAGAATGCCAGAGATGGCGACCTCCCCACACTTAAAATGTAGCATCGTCCCTGATGTTCACTCAAGCAGGGTGTGAAGGGGTGTCATCACTGGAAGGGTGGGTAGCTGGAGTCTCTGTGGTGGTGGTCGGAGGATCAGCCTGCTGCAGAGGAGGTGCTGACTGAATAGGGATCTCGGGGTCTACAGCCTGAATCTGAGGCGGAGCCTCCTGATGTGATGTGACCTGCTCTGTGCCTGCCTGCACAGCCTCGCTCTGGGATGGGTCTCTGCCTCGTGATCATCCGCCTCCTCCTCAGATGCCTCAGATGGTGTGTCAGGCTCGGAGGGGATGTCGCCAGAGCGTATCATCAGCTTCAAGTGCTCATAGCGTCGCTTGTTGCGACGCTCCATCTGGTCAAGTCGTCGAAACAGGCGTGCACTAGATGATAGACGGGCTCTGGGGCAGGTGAAGGAGCAGTGGTGGTGGCAAGGGTAGCTGTAGAAGAAGAGGGGCCGGCAGATGGTGTGGCTGTCTCAGTAGTAGCAGTGAGGAATGGAGGTCTGTAGCCCAAAGCCAGAAAGTTCCTGCTGTGAGGGATAATCTTCTTGTATTATGCAGCAGGTGGCTTTTCATCAGCATCCTCCCAAGGCACGTCAGCTCGACGGTCTAGCTGTGTAACCAGATAAGGAAAGGGAAGAGTGCCTCGGACGTGGACCCTGGCCATGTGGTACTGGATAAAGCGTGGCAGGTACAGGTCCTTACCCTCCATCACACACTATAGGAGGGTGATCATAGCGGCTGGTATCTCAGTCTCGTGAGTACTCGGCATAATGAAGTTGCTAAGTATCTGATGCCATAGCCGAGCCTCATCATTCAGGTAAATCCGCTTGATTCCCTTTGGCATGGTGGTGTTCTGACCCATAATCCAAGGAACGGTTGGGTCAAAGGCTATCCGGGCCTTGACTGCATCCCAATCAAACTTCATGAAGTGCATGTCTTCCTCAGCTTTCTGATAACCATCCAGCTGATCAGTTTTAGGCAGAAGCTTTAGAACATCTTCAATGGCCTCTTCAGTGACCAGAATCTGCTTTCCTCTAAGGTTCACTGCATCTAGGGAGGTTTTGAAGTAATTGCAGTAGAATTCCCTAACCCAAGATGCATTGACCTCAGTCAGGTTTCTCTCCAGGAAGAACCAGCCTCTTTGTTTGATCTGATCAGAGGTGTATTACTGGAGTTCTTCTGGGATTTTCAAGGTCCTCTCTAAGTATAGGTTCCTGGAGGTTGCAAACACCGGATACTTCAGCTCACAGTATCAGTTTGCAAACTTTATTGGATCAGTGGCAGGGATTAGCTGGTCGGCCTTCTCCTGCGGGGTAAAATTTTTCTCCCACAAGGAGTCATCGTGCATAATATCCATAATGGACATGGAGGATTCTCCTCTTTTCCGTTTGCTAGTAGTAGCCTTTCCTTTTCCTTTTTTCTGGCTGGCAGACATCCTGAAAAACAGAAAACCAGGATATAATAAAAACAGGAAAACAAATAGGCAAATAATCAAAAGAAACACAAAGTGGCAAAGGAGCAAAAGGATAAGGAAAATGAGTTAAGTAAATGTGCATTAAGGATTGTATAGGAGTTAAAAGTCCGAAAAGGAGAATTCACAATCCAAAATGTAATTGAATTCATGTTAAATAGAAAAATTAACATCATGCCATGGTTAGAATGTTAAAAGAAAGTGAAAGAAAATCAGAAGAAAAGTTTTGAAAGGTTAGGTTGGTTAGAATTGAAAAAACGTTTAGGAAGTTAACATTAGTGAGTTAGTAAAAAGTGGGTTAAAGTAAGTGGCATAATGAAAATATTCCAAGTAACAAGTATTCACAGTTTGAAGCTATAAGTAACTCATATCCAAAAAAGGAAAACAGGTGGATGATGATTCAAATAGATATAGAAATAGCAAAAATTGGAATCAAACATCAAAAATGTAAATTATGAACCAGGAAATCAAAAAGAATAAGAAAGCTTGCCCTGGCATTCATGAATTGTTTTGGTTAAATCTAAGGAAGGCACAGTTGAAAATGCCAAAATCAAGACATGAATGGAAACATTTTACAGAGATTTGGGCAGCATTCCGGCTAAAATTAGATTGTCTCAGAAAATAAACAACAAAGAATAGTTCATATGAATCAAAAATAAAGCTGCAATTACATATAAGGAATAGGAACATGAAAAATCAGAGTAAAGAGCAGCATGAAACAAGAAATTACAGCATATGAACAAAACTAACATTACAGCAACAGCAAAATTGCGAAAATAATGAAACAAGAAACACGCACAGTGCAATTAAACAGGCCTAAATCTACTAACCACATCCTAGGCTACCAACAACCTAGAATCCACTACAACATGCATATCTAACTAGCCTAAATATGAATATAAACAGAAAAAAATATGAATTAACTACGAATGGAGAGAAGGGTGGCATTCGTCGGAACCTGGTAGGCGAATTAAGGAGAGTGGGGCAGAGAGGTGGCTGGGGATGGCGGTGGTGGTGTTCGGTGCGGCGGAGGAGGGTGGCACGGCGGCGGTGGCTGCTGTTCGGAGGAAGAGAGGGAAAAGGGAGGGGAATGGGGGTAGGGGTGTGATTGGAGAAGAAGAGAGGGAAGAGAGGGGTTTGGGGGGGCGCGACTGGTAGGGTTCGCGTGACTGGGGGGGTTATAAATTTGAATCCACGCGATCGCGTGGGGCACGCGGTCGCGTGGGTGGGCTGAAATGGTGGTTGACGCGATCGCGTGAGTGGCGCGATCGCGTGGAAGGCAAAAAGAGTGAATGATGCGATCGCCTGGGGCATGCGATCGCGTCGCTGGAATTTGTGCAAAACGCATAGTTCCAGCGTCGTTTCAGCGTAACTCTTTGTCTCCTTTGGGGTGTTTGTGCAATCCATGCGACGCGATCGCGTCGCTCATGCTGTCGCGTGGGATGTGTGTTGTCCAAGTGACGCGATCGCGTCAGGGACGCGTCCGCGTGGGTCATTTGTGCAAAACGCACAATGGCCACACGATTCCAGCCTAACTTTCTAGACGTTGGATCTTTACGCCGATCTCCAGGTCACGCGGCCGCGTGAATGATGCGGTCGCGTGGGAAGTGTTTTTCGCAACTTGACGCGATCGCATGAAT
Source organism: Arachis ipaensis (assembly GCF_000816755.2). Classification (NCBI taxonomy): domain Eukaryota; kingdom Viridiplantae; phylum Streptophyta; class Magnoliopsida; order Fabales; family Fabaceae; genus Arachis; species Arachis ipaensis. Next base: position 19,700,124 of record NC_029789.2, read on the forward strand.
GATCCGGTCGCGTCGCGCACCCTTTTTTTTTTAAGCAAGTATGCAATTATGCAGTATGCAGAATGCAATTATTAATATGAATGCGATGCAAAACTCCAGGTTCAATGAAATAAAATAAAATAAAACTCGAAAAATAAACAAAACGGAATAAGATTAAAATTGAAAAAGAAAAGAACGATCATACCATGGTGGGTTGTCTCCCACCTAGCACTTTTAGTTAAAGTCCTTAAGTTGGACGTTGGATGAGCTTCCTGTTATGGCGGCTTATGCTTAAATTCATCCAGAAATCTCCACCAATACTTGGAATGCCAATAGCCTCCGGGGTCCCAAACTAGGCATGTAAAGCTTCTGAGCAGCTTCAAATAGATTCTCAGGCTCCCGGGGTGATGATTGTCGGCATAGATTCCAGGATCCCAAACTTTGCTTTTAAATCCGCCTTCGTCTTGATCTATACTTTTTCATCTGGGCAGTTTAGAAATTAGATTCTCACCAGGATAACCAAATGTTTTCCGAGATCCATCTGATTGATCATGATGCCAATCCGTGCACTTTGAGTTGAAGCGTGGAACCTTATTAAACCTTGTGCACCAGCTCTGAGCACGAGCCATTTCCCGCTTACTCTTAAAGCCGTAGAGAGCTCTAAGCTGGCCATTTGTTTCAAGCAAACCATATTCAAGTGGAAAAATAAAGCTAAAGGTTAAGGATTGTACCCACTTGAAACTTGTATTGGGTGGTAATGGCCTTGGGATAGGTGGTTCCAGTGGTTCTGTGAGTTCTACTCCCTTGTGCTCTTCTGTAAAATTCTCCACTTCTTTGCAAGATTCTTCAAATGTATCCATGTCCTGATCAAAGCCCTCGATGTCTTCCTCATCACTTAAGTCATAGATTGGAGGTTGAGAGAAATCTACCTCCATATCATCTTCGTATTCACTTGGGGAAGATTCTTCGATCTCAGAGAATTCACTTGCGGATGCAAGTTCATTACTAGGAGAACTTGACTTGTGACTATCATCATCAAGGAAATTTTCTCCTTGGGTTATTCTGTCTAGTTCTTCGTGAAAGACTTGCTCTGGGGATTGCGCACAATCCTCCTTAGCATCAATTGTAACATCCTTGACAGAGTGCTCTACAACTTTGGATTCCCATGGAGGTTCAGCGTCTCCTAAGTCTTCAACCAACTCTTCTTCTTCAATAATGACAGCTTCCTCTACTTGTTCCAGTACGAAACCATGCTCTGTCTTGTCTACTGGAGTTCCTAGTATCTCCTTCATGCTACGCTCTTCATTAGATTGTCCACATGGGGCTGTGGGATGTCCTTGAATGTTCGAACGTCTAGCAGATAATTGCCTTACTGCTTGCTCCAGTTGATGAAGGGTTGTTTGAAGTTGATCTACTGTTTTCTTGAGGTGAACCTCTGATTCTCGGGGTGATAGATTTGGATATGGTACAGGGGGAAGTGGTGGTGTTTGGGAGTAATTGGATTGGAATTGGGGTAAATGCGGATAATGTGGTGGCGAATGGTGAAAAGGAGCTTGTGAGTGTGGTGGTTCAAAGTTACGTTGAGAGGATGGCCTATAAGCACATGGTGGGGCTTGTGGGTAATTACAGGGTTGTTCACCATGTCTATTGGCTTGGTATGCATTGTAGAATGGTCTTTGTCCATGATATCTTGGAGGGTGTTATTACCTAAAGGGTTGATCAGATCCTCTTGGCTCCATCCATCTTTGGTTGCTCTGACCTTGATGCATGTTCCTATTATAACTTCCATTCCTTTCAATAACATTAGAACCAAACTCAAAGCGAAAGGGGTGAGAATTCATAGTAGTTAATAGAAATAAAAAGGGGAAAATAAAGACAAATAAACAAGTAAAAGAAAAATATTTACAATAACCAATAATAAGGCACACGATTGCAGTTCCCCGGCAACGGCGCCATTTTTTGACGTTGGGATTTTTGCCAGTAAAGAATTTTATAAAAGCAGTCGCGTTGTAGATATAGTTTCTAAACCAACAGAAATCCCTTCGTACAAACGTTTTGGTTGTCACAAGTAACAAACCCCTTTAAAATTGATAACCAAAGTATTCAAACCTTGGGTCGTCTATTGGTTATGGAGATTGTAAATTGGGATTTTGAGAGTGAGGAGCGAATGGTTTAATTAGCAATTAAAGTAAATGAAGAACAAGTAATTTAAATGGCAAGTAAAATAAATAAATGACTGTAAATAAACTTTTGGCAAGGTATGAGAAATTAGAGGTCCTATCCTAGCTATCCTTATCAATGATGATGAAAACTGAATCTTAATTCCACTTTGTTAACCTTTACTAAGATAAAGGAAGGTCAAGGGATTAATTGGTTTGATCTTCGAATCCTATTTATTTCCTAAGAAAAGATGGGATTATTGAAGTTCAATTTAATTAACAAGATAACAATTATCAATCATGTTTGAGTTTGATAACTCCTGAGTTACTGATTTCTTAACCAAGACCAAAAGGGGAAAAGTAAATCTACTGGAATAAAAATGTCTTCAGATGGGAATAACTATAATGTAAATAAAAGAAAGCAATATTAAACTGAAATACCTCAATTAACATTAATTCAAAAGAGTAATCTGTAACATGGAAGAATTCATAAATTAAATTGCAAAAGTAAATAAAAGGGAATATTGAACCTGATAAAGAGATAATCCTGAAAGCGAATAAAATCCTAATTCTAAATCCTAATCCTAAAGAGAGAAGAGAGAGGAGAGAACCTCTCTCAAAACTAAATCTAAATCATGAAAACTAACTAAAGTGGAGACTCTCTTTGAATGGATGCATTCCCCCACTTCATAACCTCTGGTCTATGCCTTCTGGACTTGGATTTGGGCCAAAAAGGGCTTCAGAATTCGCTATGAGTGTTTTCTGCAATTTCTGGTGAGTAACCTCTGTCACGCGTCCGCGTGGGTCACGCGGTCGCGTCATTCGGAGTTTTCCTTGGCACACGATCGTGTCAGTCATGTGACCGCGTCATATGTGTTCTGCTTAAGGCGCGCGGTCGCGTCAGTTATGCGGCCGCGTCGCTGCTTCTTCGCGCTTGGCATGCGTCTGCGTCACCCATGCGATCGCGTGGATGCCAGTTTCTCCAAAAACTCTGTTTTGTGTTTTCCTTCCATTTTTGTATGTTTCCTTTCCATCCTTTAAGTCATTCCTGCCTTAGAAGATCTGAAACTACTCAACACACTAATCACGGCATCGAATGGAAGTAAAGGTAATTAAAATAATTAATTTTAAAGCATAGGAAACATGTTTTTTCACATACATCACATAATAAGGAAGGGAAAGTAAAACCAAGCAATTAATATGAATAAATGGGTGAAGGATTGAATAAATCACTCAGATTAAGCACAAAATATATCATAAAATATGGGTTTATCAGAGACACAGGGCTTCGGCGATAGCAGCTTGGCGGCGAGACCTCCCTCCACGACGGCGGTCCAGCTCCAATGACTACGGTGCATATGATGCGTGAGCATCTTTCCTATCTTTTCCTAGTGAATTTGCATCTAATTTGTTGATTTTAATCAAGAATTAATTATATTTTAGCCACTATGGATGCTATTTTGAGTTTTGTACAATACTGTTTATTTTAGGTAGCATTTGGCTGGATTTGATGGAGTTTCTGCAGCACAAGAATCAAAGGAGATGGCAGCGAGGAGCAACGCGTACGCATGACTGATGCGTATGCGTGATTTGGAGCTTTCCATGGCGACGTGTGCGCGTGACTGACGCGTATGCGTAATTTGAAGATTTGCATAGCGACGCGTACGCGTGACATGCGCCACGTGCAGAAAACACAGAAAAACGCTGGGGGCAATTTCTGGGCTGTTTTGACCCAGTTTCTAGCCCAGAAAACACAGATTAGAAGCTACAAAATGGACAAAACAAGTGGTTCCCACCCATCAACTGAAGACTTGTTAATTAATTCAAATTTAAATTCAAATATTATTTTTAGGAAAAGATATGATTTTAGTTTTAGATAATAGATTTTAAATTATTAGGATTAGATATAAAAGGGATCCCAACAGGGTGATTCCATAACAACATTTTTTTAAAACACAACATTATTCCATTCTAATTTACAATCCTAGTTTTCTACTCTGAACCATGAGCAACTAAACCTCCACTGTTAAGGTTAGGAGCTCTGTCTATTTGTATGGATTGATTTTATTGCTTTTTCTATTTTAATTCATGTATGGATTTATAATTTAAGAATTGTTTTCGCTCTTTATCTTATGAATTTGGGTGCAACGGAAGTATGACCCTCTTTCTATTTGAGTTCTTGTATAACTTGAAAAAACTCTTTACTTGAACAACAGCTTGAAAACATATTCTCCTAAATTTTAATTATCTGGATTTAATGGGATACGTGACATATAATCCTTTTATTTTTGGGTAATTAGAATTTTTGTGGCATATAAACTGGAATTTGATCATGCAGCTTCTATTGGAATTAATTGACCAAGGAATTGGCAGTTAATGAATTTTAGAGGAGACTAGAAAGGTCTAAGGAATTAGGGTCTAGTCACATATAGTTTGCCATAAATTAAATCCTACATAATTAAAATAGTTAGTAAGAAAAGTTAATCCGAAAAGATAGATAACTCTAAAACCTTAACTGCCTTCTCTATATTTTACTCCCAATCCATTTATTTTACTATTTTACTTTCTTTACGATTGTTTAATGCTTTTTGAATATTCAAACACTCTTTTCTGTTTGTCTAACTAAGCCAATTAATCAATCATTATTTCTTAGTCCTTCAATCCTCGTGGGATCGACCCTTACTCACGTAAGGTATTACTTGGTACAACCCGGTGCACTTGCCGGTAAGTTTGTGGGTTATAAATACCGCACCAAGTTTTTGGCGCCGTTGCCGGGGATTGATAGTGATTAACAACTATCAGTTGTTTGATTGCTTAGATTAGGCGTTTTAGTTTTAATTTTATTTAAATTTTGCCTTATTATTTTCGAAATTTTTTTTAAAAATTAGTATTAATATTTTTCGTAATTTCTGGAATTAAGTTTGGTGTTATCCAGTTAATTTTATTTTAATTTTTTTATTTATTTTTTCCTTTTAAATTTTCGAAATTTTTTTATTTATTTTCAGTTATTATTTTCAAAATTTTATTTATTTATTTATTTATTTAGTATTTTTGTTTTATTATTTTACACAGGTTACCTCACAGGGATTTCTCTGCATTCTGACATAGAGAGTCCCATCTTTTCTTGTCTTCTGTTTGTTTATGCACAGGAATAGAGACAAAGAACATCTCTTAGACTTTGATCCTGAACCTGAAAGAACTTTCAGGCGGCGTTTACAACAAGCAAGACTTTACAAGGCTACAGAATCAGCTATGGATAATAATAATGTGGTTAATGCCAATGTGGCAAATCCGAATGGAAATGAGGAACAAAGGAGAGTGCTTGGCTCTTATTCTGCTCCTACTGCAGATCTGTATGGGAAGAGCATCATGGTGCCTCCTATAGCTGCAAACAACTTTGAGTTGAAGCCACAACTGGTCACTCTGGTGCAACAAAACTGCCAGTATCATGGTCTTCCTCACGAAGACCCAAATCAATTTATATCTGATTTTCTGCAGATATGTAATACTGTGAAGACAAATGGAGTGAACCCAGAGGTGTACAGACTCATGCTTTTCCCGTTTCTTCTGAGGGATAAAGCAAAGCTATGGTTAGATTTCCAACCAAAGGAGAGTTTGAATACATGGGAAAAGGTTGTTACTAAGTTTCTCACAAAATTTTTCCCACCTAAGAAGCTGACTAAGCTTAGGTTGGAAGTTCAGACCTTCAAGCAAAAGGAGGGTGAAACTCTTTATGAGGCTTGGGAGAGGTATAAGCTGCTGACTAGGCAATGTCCTCCGGACATGTTCTCCAAGTGGACCCAACTAGATATTTTTTATGAAGGCTTGGGTGAGATGTCCAAGATGAGCTTAGATACTTCTGCAGGCGGTTCACTGCACAAGAAGAAGACACCAGAGGAGACTATTGAGCTGATTGAATTGGTTGCAAGCAACCAATATTTATACTCATCTAACAGGAATCCTGTGAACTCTGAGACCCCTCAGAAGAGAGGCGTGTTGAAAGTAGAAGTTGTTAATGCTCTTCTTGCTCAGAACAAGCTGGTGTCTCAGCAAATAAATCTACTTACTCAACAGATAGGTGGCATGCAAGTCTCAGCTATCAACACCCAAAATCCACCACAGGAAGTCTCCTATGACATGGCAGGTAACTTTATGCAAAATGATAATTATGATTATGCTCAACCCTCTTCTGAACAGGTGAATTACATGGGGAGTGGTCCTAGGAATCCCAACAATGATCCATATTCTAAGACATACAATCAGGGGTGGAGGAATCACCCAAATTTTGGATGGAGGGATCAACCTCAGAGACCTCAGAACTTCAACAATAGTTCTCAGGGCGGTTTTCAACAGAACAACTATAATAACCGCCAATTTCAATCTCAGTAGCAACAACCACCTCAGCAGGCAAGCTCTAAGTCCCAAGAAGATTCTAATTGGAAGATGATGAGGAGTTTTATGCAGGAAACCAGAGCCTCCATTAGAAACCTAGAAGTACAAATGGGCCAACTGAGCAAGCAAATTCCTGAGAGGTCCGCAAGTACATTTCCAGGTGATACAGTGGTGAACCCAAGAGAAGATTGCAAGGCAATTCAATTGAGAAGTGGTAAAGTAGCTGGCTCTGAGACCATGGCCAATGAAGAGCTAGTTGAAAAGGAAGCTCCAGAGGAGAAGAAGGGAGATGTAGAGCACGCCCCTCCTAAGCATGCAGACAACCCATTTCCTGACTCTCTTGACACTTATCCCACCTTGCCAAAGGCTCCTGAATACAAGCCAAAAATGCCATATCCTCAGAGGCTTCAGAAGGCATCCAAGGAAAAGCAATTCTCTAAATTTTTAGATGTCTTCAAGAAACTGTAGATCAACATCCCTTTTGCAGAGGCTCTAGAGCAAATGCCTCTCTATGCTAAATTTATGAAAGAGTTGTTGACCCACAAGAGGAACTGGAAGGAACAAGAAACAGTAGTGTTAACCAAGGAATGCAGTGCCATAATTCAACACAACCTTCCTGAGAATATGCCAGACCCAAGGAGTTTTGTCATTCCTTGCACCATTGGAGATGTCGGCATTCAGAGAGCTTAATGTGATCTTGGAGCTATCATCAATCTAATGCCACTTTTAGTGATGAAAAAGCTTCAAATTGAGGAGGTAAAACCTACTCGTATTTCTCTTCAACTTGCTGATCTTTCTATTAACTTACCCGTGGGTGTGGTTGAAGATTTACTTGTTAAAGTAGGACCATTTATTTTTCCTGTTGATTTTGTTATATTAGACATGGAAGAGGAGGTAAAACCCTCTATTATACTTGGTAGAGCCTTTTTAGCTATAGGTAGAGCTCTTATTGATGTGCAAAAAGGTGAATTAACACTGAGGGTCAATGAAGAACAGGTGGTCCTAAATATTTTTGAAGCCCTCAAGCACCCTAATGATTCTGAGGGGTGTATAAAAATAGATGTTATAGAACCACTAGTTCAAGAAGTACTAGAAGCTGAGGTACTTGATGATGTTCTGGATCCTATTTCTGAGTGTGAATTAGTTGAAGTTGATGATTCACTACCCCAAAAAGAGCTTATGAACACGCCAATAAAGGAGGAGGAAGTCCCCAAGCTTGAGCTCAAACCTTTTCCTCCGTCTATAAAATATGTGTTCTTGGGTGGAAATGATTCATATCCAGTGATTATTAGCTCTTGGGTGGACCATTAGTGACTTGAAAGGGATTAGTCCAACCAAGTATATGCACAAGATCCTCCTTGAAGATGATGCCAAACCAATTGTGCAACCACAAAGGAGACTCAATCCAACTATGAAAGAGGTGGTCCAAAAAGAGGTAATAAAATTATGGGAAGCAGGTATTATTTACCCTATTTTTGACAGTCCTTGGGTAAGTCCTGTGCAGGTAGTTCCCAAGAAAGGAGGGATGATAGTGATCAAGAATGAAAAGAATGGGCTTATTCCTACAAGAATAGTCACAGGATGGAGAATGTGCATAGACTACAGGAGGCTCAACACTGCTACAAGGAAGGATCACTTCCCCCTGCCTTTCATTGATCAGATGCTTGAGAGGTTAGCTGGTCATGCTTTTTATTATTTTCTAGATGGATATTCTGGATATAATCAAATTGCAGTGGACCCTCAAGATCAAGAGAAGACAACATTCACATGCCCCTTTGGAGTATTTGCCTACAGGAGAATGCCATTTGGACTTTGTAATGCTCCAACAACTTTTCAGAGGTGTATGCTTTAAATTTTTTCTGATATGGTTGAAAAGTTTATTGAGATATTTATGGATGACTTTTCTATTTTTGGTAATTCCTTTGAATCCTGCCTTAAACATTTATCTCTTGTCTTGAAACGGTGTCAAGAATCAAACCTTGTTTTAAATTGAGAAAAATGCCATTTTATAGTTACAGAAGGCATTATTCTTGGACACCGGATTTCAAGTAAGGGGATTGAGGTTGACAGAGCAAAGGTGGATGTAATTGAAAAATTACCACCACCAACCAATGTTAAGGCAGTTAGGAGTTTCTTGGGTCATGCAGGATTTTATAGAAGATTTATAAAGGACTTTTCTAAAATTGCTAAACCATTAAGCAACTTGTTGGTTGTTGATGTTCCTTTTGTCTTTGATTCTGATTGTCTGCATGCTTTTGAAACTCTAAAAGTAAACCTTACCTCTGCTCCCATTATAGCTCCCCCTGACTGGGATTTACCATTTGAATTAATGTGTGATGCTAGTGATTTTGCTATAGGAGCTGTTTTAGGACAGAGGCATGGTAAGCTTGTGCATGTTATTTACTATGCCAGTCATGTGTTAAATAATGCTCAAAAGAATTACACAACTACAGAAAAGGAATTATTAGCTGTTGTGTATGATGTTGATAAGTTTAGGTCCTATTTACTTGGTTCTAAGGTTATTCTTTATACTGACCATGCTGCTTTGAAGTACCTTCTAACCAAACAGGATTCTAAACCAAGATTAATCAGGTGGGTGTTGCTCCTTCAGGAGTTTGATATTGAGATAAAAGACAGGACAGGGTCAGAAAATCAAGTAGCTGATCATCTCTCCCGAATTGAGCCTGAAGCAGGAATACAACCACCCACGGCTGTGACTGAGACGTTTCCAGATGAGCAATTGTTCCTCATTCAGCAGGCTCCATGGTTTGCAGACATTGCAAATTACAAGGCCATGAACTTTATCCCGAGAGTACAGTAGACAACAAGTAAAGAAGCTATTAACTGACGCCAAGTACTACATTTGGGAGGAACCATACCTTTTTAAAAGGTGTTCAGATGGTATCATCCGGAGATGTGTCCCAGATGAAGAAACACAGCAGATCCTTTGGCACTGTCATAGTTCTGATTATGGAGGCCACTTTGGTGGTGAAAGAACAGCCACAAAGGTCCTTCAGAGCGGGTTTTATTGGCCGACTCTCTTCAGGGACTCAAGAGAATTTGTGAAGCACTGTGATAGATTTGCAAAGGCCACGAATCTCCCTGCCAACCATGAAATGACACAGCAGGGGATTCTTGAGGTTGAATTGTTTGATGTGTGGGGCATTGATTTCATGGGACCTTTCCCACCCTCACATTCAAACAACTATATTCTAGTGGCAGTTGATTATGTGTCCAAGTGGGTGGAAGCAGTGGCTTTACCCACCAATGATGCCAAGGTGGTAATGAGCTTTCTTCAGAGATATATCTTCAGCCGGTTTGGTGTCCCAAGGACACTCATTACTCATTAGTGATGGAGGAAGTCACTTCTGTAACAGACAGATGGACTCTCTTCTGCAAAGATATGGAGTCCGTCATAAGGTGGCAACCCCCTATCACCCTCAGACAAGTAGACAAGTTGAAGTTTCCAACAGGGAACTCAAGAGGATTCTAGAGAAGACCGTCAATGTTTCAAGAAAGGACTGGTCTAGGAAGCTTGATGATGCTCTCTGGGCATACCGGACAGCGTACAAGACTCCAATTGGCATGTCCCCATATCAGTTGGTTTATGGCAAAGCCTGTCACTTGCCAGTTGAGCTTAAGCACAAGGCTTACTGGGCAATCAGGTACTTGAATCTTGATTCAGAAACTGCAGGAATTAAGCAAATGCTTCAGTTGAATGAGCTTGATGAATTCAGATATTCAGCTTATGAGAATGCCAAGCTCTATAAGGAGAGAACCAAGCTACTGCATGACAAGAAGATTGCCATCAGAGTCTTTGAGCCAGGACAGAGAGTGCTTCTATATAATTCAAGGCTCAAATTCTTTCCCAGGAAGCTGAAATTCCGGTGGTCAGGACCTTTTGTGGTTACCAGAGCTTCACCATATGGTCATGTGGAAATACAGGAAGACAATTTTGACAGAAAATTTACAGTGAATGGCCAGAGGTTGAAGTACTATCTTGGAGGCGAGATTGATCACCAGAGGTCCACTCATCTGCTGAACTAGCAGAACTGATCGTCAAGCTAGTGACGTTAAAGAAGCGCTTGTCGGGAGGCAACCCGATAATTTCGTATCCTTAGTTATTCTTCGTAGTAGTAGCTTTCTTACTTATTTGATTTTTATTAAGTTTCTATTATTTTTCTGATCATGCAGCGACTTTATTACAGGAACCGAACACCTCAGGCTAAGAAAAAAAAAAGAAAGAGCACACGACACGCAAACATCGCTGACACGTACGCGTCAGTCATGTGTGCATGAAAAATAAAAGTTGAACAGAAGTTGCGTGGGAATGGCGCTGGAACCAAGCCTTTAGCACAAGCAAGCCCACGCGGACGCACACCCCACGCGTGTGCGTCATTTGTGATTTTCGTATCCACGCGAGCGCGTCACTGACGCGTACGCGTCACCTACAAAATCGACGTAAAGGAGTGTTTGGGCAGAGAGTTGTGCTGGCTTGGGGCAGGAAGTGTGCTAGAAGCACAAATTTGGTCATGCGTACGCGTCCCTGACGCGTGCGCGTCATTGCACCTATGGCCATCCACGCGTGCGCGTGTACGACGCGCACGCGTCGTGTGAAGTTTTTGGATCCCAAGCCACGCGAACAGAGAGTTGCGCATGCGCGCGGCTAGCTTCACGCGAATCGCACAAAACCAAGGGCACGCGGACACGTGCCTGACGCTCACGCATCATTAAGAAAATTCGCAACTCACGCGTACGCGTGCCGTACGCGCACGCGTCGCCTTCGCTGCACACCTACACTAATTCGCCGCACAGTTTTTAATTTTCTTTCTCTCTCTCTCTCTCTCCCAATCCTAATTCTCTCTTGTTCTTTTATCCTTTTATTTTGCTTTTCTCATACTATTTGTCCCTTTTTATTTTTAGTTCTTCTTTGCTTGAGGACAAGTAAACCTTTAAGTTTGGTGTTGACACTGTGCTTATAGGTTTTCTGTTTATTTTTATGCCACCAAAGGGAAGCAAATTATCTTCACGGAGGAGCACAACCTGAAGAATAAAACAACCGCTAGGATAACTAAGGTGGTTGAGTTCCTTTCATTTTATATTCCTTCCCGCTTTTATTATGTTATGTTCCGGTTTTCTGCTACTTTGTTTTGTTTATTGCATGATCCTTTATTAGTTAGAATCCTAAGTCTAGATTAGTTTTCTCTTAATTGCTTTAATTTTGAAAAGATGTCTCATGTATTACTCACTGAGCTTGAATGCAAATAAAAAATACATAAGTGATGTACTGAATAAGAAAGTGAGTTTATATTGAAGAATAGTCTTATTTACTTAAATGTGGTGGTATTTTCTGTGATTTTGAATGCATGACATAAACAGTGCATATTTAAATTTGAATCAAAGAATGTTACTGTACAAGGAACAGGAATTTAGAGAAGTTTTATGATTTCTCTGAAATTAATGAAAGTTTAATCCTTGAAACAAAAGAAACAGCAAAAGAAAAAATAAAAGCAAGGTCCAAGGCTCTGAGCATCAATGACTAGGGAGGTCAGACATGATTAAAAGTTCAAAGAGTTGTTTCCCTAGTCACATGCTTGTGGTGTTCTTATGTCAAGTAATCCTTGAGATAAAACATTTAGTGTCGAGATCAATTGCAGAGTACGCCAAAGGCTTTGAGCACCACTGTCTAGGAGTAACTAAAAATAAATAAATAAATAAATAAATAAATAAAATATTTAGAAATATTTAGAACTTAAAGAAAGTTCCCCAGTTAAGTGCTTGTGGTGTTTCTGTGTCAAGTAAAGTTTGAGACAAAACATTTAAAGTCACAGCTAGGCTCAAGATGCAAAGCACTAAGGAAAAATTGTTGTGTTCAACGGTTAAATTGAGTTACAAAAGATCAGAGAATTCATAATATTATCCGGATTCTAATTTCGAATGACAGTGACATCCTCCTGATTCAAAGGAGAGTGAGATGCCAAAACTATTCAGGATTACAGTTGTAAACCCCACTATAAAAAGAGACATGAGCATAATCGAACTCTCATTCTCATGCAAATTCACATCCTAAGCCTATATTAGTCTTGGTTGCTTGAGGACAAGCAACAATTCAAGTTTGGTGTTGTGATGCGTGAGCATCTTTCCTATCTTTTCCTAGTGAATTTGCATCTAATTTGTTGAGTTTAATCAAGAATTAATTATATTTTAGCCACTATGGATGCTATTTTGAGTTTTGTACAATACTGTTTATTTTAGGTAGCATTCGACTGGATTTGATGGAGTTTCTGCAGCACAAGAATCAAAGGAGATGGCAGCGAGGAGCGACGCGTACGCGTGACTGACGCGTACGCGTAATTTGAAGATTTGCACAGCAACGCGTGCGCGCAACGCGTCCGCGTGACTCGCGAAAAAGACCATCGACGTGTACGCGTGACATGCGCCACGTGCAGAAAATGCAGAAAAACACTATGGGCAATTTCTGGGCTGTTTTGACCCAGTTTCTAGCCCAGAAAACACATATTAGAAGCTGTAGAATGGACAAAACAAGTGGTCCCCACCCATCACCTGAAGACTTGTTAATTAATTCAAATTTAAATTCAAATATTATTTTTAGGAAAAGATATGATTTTAGTTTTAGATAATAGATTTTAAATTATTAGGATTAGATATAAAAGGGATCCCAACAGGGTGATTCCAGAACAACATTTTTTTAAAACACAACATTATTCCATTCTACTTTACAATCCTAGTTTTCTACTCTGAACCATGAGCAACTAAACCTCCACTGTTAAGGTTAGGAGCTCTGTCTATTTGTATGGATTGATTTTATTGCTTTTTCTATTTTAATTCATGTATGGATTTATAATTTAAGAAATTTTTTCGCTCTTTATCTTGTGAATTTGGGTGGAATGGAAGTATGACCCTCTTTCTATTTGAGTTCTTGTATAACTTGAAAAAGCTCTTTACTTGAACAACAACTTGAAAACATATTCTCCTAAATTTTAATTATCTGGATTTAATGGGATACGTGACATATAATCCTTTTATTTTTGGGTAATTAGAATTTTTGTGGCATATAAACTGGAATTTGATCATGCAGCTTCTAATTGGAATTAATTGACCAAGGAATTGGCAGTTAATGAATTTTAGAGGAGACTAGAAAGGTCTAAGGAATTAGGGTCTAGTCACATATAGTTTGCCATAAATTAAATCCTACATAATTAAAATAGTTAGTAAGAAAAGTTAATCCGGAAAGATAGATAACTCTAAAACCTTAACTGCCTTCTCTATATTTTACTCTCAATCCATTTATTTTACTATTTTACTTTCTGTACGATTGTTTAATGCTTTTTGAATATTTAAACACTCTTTTCTGTTTGTCTAATTAAGCCAATTAATCAATCATTGTTGTTTAGTCCTTCAATCCTTGTGGGATCGACCCTTACTCACATAAGGTATTACTTGGTACGACCCGGTGCACTTGCCGGTAAGCTTGTGGGTTATAAATACTGCACCAGCATACGGAACAATGTTCCTCTCTAGTCTCTTCCATCGTGTTCCTCTCTTCCTTGATAGAGACGCTCCTCCACGATGGCACAACTAGCAGCAATGGAAATGAATCAGAGGCAACATCCCTCTCTTCTCTGTGTCGGTGTAGGGGTGTATGTGTGGGGATGAGCAACGGCGTGAAGGTGGGCGAGGGGAGTGCGTCCATGGGTGTGTTTGCACGAAGAGGGTGTGTGAGGAGGGGGTGGGGGCTCGACAGCGTGAAGAAGGAAAAGGAGATGTATGGCAGCTGGGAGATGGAAATTATGTGAGGGTTAGGGTTTTGTTATGTTAAAATTAGGGTTTGTGAATTAAAAAATGTAAGGGTAATTCTTGGTAATTTCAAATAAAAATAGGGATAATATAATAATTGGAAACTAATTTTAATCCAACAATAATTATGTATAAAAATATTATTTGTTCATCAATTTATAAATTATTTTTTAATAAATACTCTAATTCAAACCGGACGTTAGCTTTTCAATGCCGCTGAAACCGCCTCATTTGAACCTCTGTAACTCAAGTTATGACCAATTTAGTACCGAGAGGTCAGGATGGACAGCTTTCCAAATCCTTCATTTCTTGAATTCTTCCATTTTGTATGCTTTCCTTCCACTTTCTCAAGCCATTTTTTCCTTCAAAACTTTAAATCACTCAAGCAAACATATCAAGGCATTGAATGGGAGAAAACTGAATTAAAATTGGCAATTTAAGCATGAAAAGCATATTATTCACAATTAAGCACAATTAGGAAAGAATTCATAAAAGAATGCTATTTCAATGGATAAGTGCAAGAAAAGTCAATGATATCCACCCAAATAGAGCAAATAAATATCATAAAATGTGGATTCATGAATACTCTAATTTGATAATTAGAGATAATATAATTAATTTTTTTTATTTATAAAAATTAAAGTATTAAATTTCAAAATCTCAATTATTAAAATCAAATCATATAAATTCTTATTATTTTACAATTACTAGACTTTATAATTTAAATATAGAAATTATCTAATAATTGTAAAATTAGATAAAAATTATAATTTAATTATCAAAACTTGATTTAATTAGCTTTAATAAAATAATTTCTGAAATTAAAGTCTTAAATGAATAAATAATTTAAAATTGACTCAAAATAAGACTTTCAAAAAGTTCTGGGTCTTACACAAGTAGCTTGGGAGAGTTGAAACTCATTTTGGCCCCTAAAATCTTCACCCGAACTCAATTTCGACTCCCAAATTTTGAGTTACTCAATTAAGACTCCTAAATAATGGATCATGCCTCGTGTTTGCCCCTGGAGTTATTTCTGTTAACAGAGATCTGATGTGGTACGTTAAGTTGACACGGTGTGCATCTATGTAGCACTCAGCTTGCCAAAGTAGATGTGTGATGAGTGAATGATGTGGCAAAAGTTGAATCCACTCAATTTAACCCCTCCAAAGATGTTAAAATCCTAATTTGCAGTCCTCTTTTCCCAAAATATTTGAAACTTTGCTGGAGAAATGATGAATTCAGGAAGCTAAGCTGCGGGGAGTTCTGCACGATCATGTTCGCATGGGGATTCCATGTGGAACCTTACTCATGAGAGATTGGGAAAGATTCCTGATTGGTGTGGTTATGGAATGTGTCCAGTGCTTCGATGGTCTGGGACAAGTACCAATCCTGAGAGACTCTTTTATGGGTGTCTAAATTATAATGTAAGTTCTCAACATCTTCTTCTTCAATGTATTGCTACTGGTACTTTTATTTGATGATTTTGCTTAAATTGTTTTCTTTTATTGGTTGATGAGGAATTGACAGAGTTTTAGGAGAATGTGGTGTGGTTTCTTTATGTGGGCAGATACCGAAGTGGAATAGAGTTTAGTGGGCAAAGCACAACCTGCAAGCAATGATGATAGTTGGAAGATGAATTTAGCATGGAGAATTACTTCAATGGAAGTTGAAATAGGTGTTTGAAACTATGGATTAGTATTTTAAGTTTGATTATTTGTTTAGGTGTATTTGTGACTGTTATGTATAGTATAAGTATAGTTAAATTTTGATTAAAAGTGTGTACCTAAAGGTATATATGTTTAGTATGAATGAAAGCATTGTATTCAGCAATTATGAAAAAGAAGCATGTTTTAGCTCCTCTGGTACATATGTAATGTTGCAACAATGAAGAAGTAAAGCTAAGTATTAAACATACTAGTACCATTCATAAACTTGAAATAAGGTCTCTACATTTAGGGTCCAAAAACAGGCATTCATAGTCAATAACCAAAAGGCATTGCTTGCCAATAACTGAACAAATAGCCAGAAATTCTTGAACAAAATACATCCAGAAAATTTTCAACAAAATAACCAAGTATTTGGACACACATAACTATGTTCCAATGACACAAGATAAACATAATTAAGAAAATAACTACCCTAATTATAATAATCCATCACTGCTGAAGATAATTCACTTCTTCTTGGGAGGTTTGAATGCTAGCTTCACTCTTGGTGTAGGGACAAATTTCATGACTTCAGCCATCCTTAAAGATGTTCCAGAACCTGCTCCCTACAATGGGTTAACACTTGCTGATCCTGGGACTGGACATGCTTTTCTCTTAGGTTGTAATTTGTTTGACCTCGTTGTAGGAGTTAGCTATAGTTGCATGAGTAGAATACAAGTCCAAATCAATTTGAGACACAATTAAACTAACCAGATATTTAAAATAAACCTTAAACCCACAAATATTAGGACAATTGGATGGTTACTTGTTCTCCATTATCTAGTGGTGAAAAAGGTGTCTGTGATAGCACAATTTCTGAAGGAGCATTAGCATTTGTTAGGGCCTCAGAAGTAACAACATCAGCGGCTGGAGCAGGGGCATCCTCTCCTTCTCTGCCTTGTGCAGACTCACCCTCTATGGTTTCATTTGCATTGAAACCCTTTTCTTTCTTCTTAGCTATTACAGCTGCTACAGCAGTAGCAAGGGCAACTGCAATATCATCAGCTTTTTTGTGGGAGCAGCTTCTCTTCGTGTGACCTTTTGTCCCACAATAAGTACAAGTAAACTCCTTGTAGTAATTTCAAGGGCCTCCCAGGAGCTAGCCACTAGCACTCCTTCAAATTGTCATATCCAAGAATTTTGTAGTAATTTTTTATTAAGAACACATCCATTATATCTTCCTCTAGCCCAAACAACTGTTCAATATGGTCTCCGACATACACCACTTCTTTGTCTTCTTTCATCTCAAACCTTCCTCCATGGTGGATGACAACTGTTATATCATCATCTATCTACATTGCAAAATAACAAAAATCTCAATGATGATTTCAAAAAACAAAGCATCATGGTTTAACTGAGTTCAAACTCCAAACAACAAAATAGAGCATCATTGATTTTTAAACAACAATTTTTTAAATACAAGAAATAACACAATATAATAACATTTATCCAAAGACAACAAAAGATGCAAATAACATTCTCTTCTTCAGCGACGAAAACAAAAAGCAAATCCTAGCATCATTCACATGCAATAACTTACAATGCCCTAGATATAAACAACAACTTGCTTCGAAAAAATAACACAATATAAAAACTGAAACAAAAGCCAAGAACAGAGTATCAAGAAATTTATAATAAAAAAAACTTCACTTCCTAACTTGATCTTCGCCATTTCTTTCTGCGGTAATGCTACTTGTTCAACAACCTCACCCAATAGTCCAATACACGACGAATGTTACTCTAATTTTCCTTTCTTACAATCAAGCATGGGTGAAGAACCAAAACTTGGGAAAGGAGAATAGAAGAAAAGGAGAAGAAAGAAGAAGGATCAAGTTACGTCTGTGTCTTCATCTATTGGTTGACCCAACTTTTTTACCCCAACCAGCCCTTAAATGACGTCGTGTTGAGTGAAAATTGGGAAGGAACATAAAACGATATCGTTTTAGGGTTTCCTACGTGTCAACTTAACATGTCACATCAAATCTCCGTTAACGGAGATAACTCCAGGGACAAACATGAGGCACGATCCAATATTTGGGGGTCTTAATTGGGTAACTCAAAATTTGGAGGTCGAAATTGAGGTTGGATGATAATTTCAGCGGCCAAAATGAGTTTTAACTCTAGCTTGGGGATTGAGAGATCTGGAAAGTGAGTGGAGGGAGAAGGAAAAGAGGAAAATGTGAAATGTAGAAATGAAATATTGAGTATTAGGTTTCTATTAATTGAACATAGCAACTAATATATTTTTTAATTTTACATTTATTTTAAAATCAAATAAAGATAACCCTAAGAATAATTATTGATACTCTGAATAAAAGGCCTTGACTGGGGGAATGATTAAATGGAACTTCTATCCTTGTTGGAATCTTCTCAAATGTGGTGTAAAAAGGTTGTTGTTCTCACTCGATTTTCTCTTACTAAATAAGGAAAGGTATGGTGATTGAACTAACTCTTACCCTCAGGTCCTAGCCCTCTCCCTTGGGGAGGTCTAGTGTTAGTAAGTATGAAGTTAGCTAACAACGTCCAGTTTAACCAAGCACTTGATCCTTGAACTTAACTTAACTTAGAATCAGGGTAATTTTGTCCCCTTATATTTATTAAAAAAATTTTTTTGAACGTGAAAATAAATATAGCTTATCAGTGCACATGGATTTTGAATTTTCATAGTTTCACATGAGTAGGTACCCAAATTCCCATTATTTTATCATGAAGCATTCCCTTATTAACCCTTGTTCCCACAATCTTCCCATACTCAATTAACACACAATTCCTATCTTAAGCTAACCAAAGATTCAATTTGGGGTTTATATTTTGTTTTTCT
Organism: Arachis ipaensis; assembly: GCF_000816755.2. Lineage (NCBI taxonomy): Eukaryota > Viridiplantae > Streptophyta > Magnoliopsida > Fabales > Fabaceae > Arachis > Arachis ipaensis. The sequence goes on from NC_029789.2 coordinate 19,718,999, forward strand.
GCTTAAGGCTAGTAATGTGGTAAAATATAGAACAAATGGGATAAAAAGGCTCAAAGTGGCTAACAAAGGTAATTTAAAGGGTAGGCTTATTTGGGATAAGTGAGCTAAACAAATAATGGCCTCAATCATACGCATGCATATAACATATTAAACATTGGACATATAGGATGAAACAAAATGTTTATCCTATCCTAAACAAAAGAAAAATTAACTAAATATCCTATTTTATTGGTGTTTTAAGAAAAAGAAATTACCTCCAGAAGTCAAGTACTGACCGACCTCCCCACACTTAAGGCTTTGCACCGTCCTCGGTGCCATCTGCTAGGAATAAAGGGGGGCTGGTAGCAGCATCTCCACTATCAGAACCGTCATGGCTCCCTGTGCTGGTAAATGAGGTGGAGTCCGGGGCGTCTAGGTCGTCGTCGGATCTGTATTTTTCATAAATAGCTCCTTGAGGTATGTGAATCGGCGCTTGTTACGGTGTTCTCTTAACTTTGCTTTGTGTTCCTGCCGATCCAACCTTTCAAGTATTTGATGGAGCAGTTGGTTTGTTGTAGGTGCTTGTGGTGTTGAAGGAGGAATGTCTTCAGCCGATTCTGTAGGCTGGCTTGTAGTGGCTGCTAGTGGTCTGATATATTTCCCGTTAGGGACGTACTGATCATCCCGTAGGAGTATGGCTTTGGTGTCTGAAGAGATAACTTTTGCATGGTCTAGAAATTCGCAGATAAATCCTCGTTGCAGGTATAGCTTCTAAACCAACAAAAGTCCTTTCTTACAAACGTTTTGGTTGTCACAAGTAACAAACCCCTAAATAAATTGATAACCGAAGTATTTAAACCTCGGGTCGTCTTCTCAAGGAACTGCAGGGAAGTATATTCTTATTATTGGTTATGAAGATTGTAAATTGGGGTTTCGAAGGTAGGGAGCAAGTAATTTAAATTACAATTAAAATAAGTAAATGACTGTAAAATAAACTTTTGGTAAGGTATGAGAAATTGGAAGTCCTGTCCTAATTATTCTTATCAATGGTGATGAGAATTGAGTCTTAATCCCACTTAGTTAGCCTTTACTAAAGCAAGGGAAGGTCAAGTGGATTGATTAGTCTGATCTTCAGGTTCTAGTCAATTCCTAAGAAAGGACTGGAATTATTGAAGTTCAATTCAATTTGCAAAGATAACAATTATCGATCACGTTGAGTTTGATAACTCCTGAGTTACTGATTTCTTAACCAAGACCAAAAGGGGAAAAGTAAATCTACTCGAATAAAAATATCTTCAGATTGGAGGTAACAGTAACATAAATAAAAGAGAGCAATCATAAACTGAATTACCTCAAATAACATTAATTAAAAGAATAATCTGTAACATAGAAAAGTTCACAAATTAAATTGAGAAAATAATTAATTAAAAGGAATGTTGAACCTGATAGAAAGAGGCAATCATGAAAGCGAGAAAAATCCTAAATCCTAATCCTAAGAGAGAGAGGAGAGAACCTCTCTCTAAAAACTACATCTAAATCATAAAAAGTGAATAATTGGAGACTCTCTGTTGACTGGATGCATTTCCCTACTTTATAACCTCTAATCTGTGCTTTCTGTACTTGGATCTGGGCCAAAAAGGGCTTCAGAAATTGCTGGGAGCGTTTTCTGTAATTTCTGGTGCGTGGCCTCTGTCACGCGTCCGCGTGGGTCACGCGGTCACGTCATCTGGAGTTTTCCTTATCACGCGTTCGCTTTGGTCATGCGTCCGCGTCATCTGCGTTCTGCTCAAGGCGCGCGTTCGCGTCATTCACGCGTTCGCGTCGCGCTCTCTTCGCACCAGGCATGCGGCCGCGTCGCCCACGCGTTCGCGTCGCTGCCAGTTTCTTCAAAAACTCCATTTTGTGCTTTCCTTCCATTTTTGTATGTTTTCTTTCCATCCTTTAAGTCATTCCTGCCTTTAGAATTTCTGAAACTACTTAACACACAAATCACGGCATCGAATGGTAATAAAGATTAATTAAAATAATTATTTTTAAAGCGTAGGAAACATGTATTTTACATATATCACATAATAAGGAAGGGAAAGTAAAACCATGCAATTAACATGAATAAGTGAGTGAAGGATTGAATAAATCACTTAAATTAGGCACAAAATATATCATAAAATATGGGTTTATGAACCTCCCCACACTTAAACAATAGCATGTCCTCATGCTAAATCCAAGATAAAGAGTAAGGTTAAAGTTAAAGTGGTGGAATCTCATGCAATGCAATCTATTCTAAATGCAACTACTTAAATGAATCATGCAATTCTAATTGTCATTCACTTGTATATAAAACTTATATGTAGTTGAATTAATTCACATTCTCAAGGAATCATATATGCATAGCCAAACCTTAGATAATGTTAAAGCACTTTTACAATTGAGATGGGAAAGAAAAATATTGTACAAACTTGCAAGACAATTAACAATTTAAGCAGAGATATATGTTGATGAGCTATTGAACCCTCACTGGATTTTGTGTTTACTCTCTAGTCACTCAGTGTTTATTGGGTTAATCACTATATTCTTCTTTTTATCCTTACTTTCTATAACTTTGTTCTTCATCTAACCAATCAACAATTACAGAATACAGACATACAAAAATCATGAGGTCTTTATTTAAGGTTGTAATGGG
>NC_029789.2:19721794-19742106 GCF_000816755.2 Arachis ipaensis
AATTCTTTTTGTTTTGATTCTCTTATATATATATATATATATATTAATGCACATGGTAATTTAATTGTTTTGATTTCACATGAGCATGCTTCCCAAAACTTTTATTTTGAAATGTCTTTATTCTTTTTAACTTTTTTGATTTCACATGAGCATGCTTCCCAAAACTTTTATTTTGAAATGTCTTTATTCTTTTTAACTTTTTTGATTTCACATGAGCATGCTTCCCAAAACTTTTATTTTGAAATGTCTTTATTCTTTTTAACTTTCTACCTTTGTTTCTATAATCCATGTTCCCATAAGGTTCCCCACACTTAAACAATACACAATTTCTATCTTAAGCTAACCAATGATTCAACTTGGGATTTTTATTTTGTTTTTCTGCTTAAGGCTAGTATTGTGGTTTATAGAACAAGAGGGGATTAAAAGCTCAAAGGGGTTAACAAGGGTGATGTAAAAGATAGGCTAATTTTGGAATAAGTGAGCTAGAATCAAACAATGGCCTCAATCACTTTTTTGGTACGTATCTATATTCTATAATTGGACATATAGATTAAAACAAAGTAAAGAACATCAGAATAAAAAAGAAGGGCGAAACACATAGGAATAAAATATTATGGTTTGAATGTAACCATATAATTAAGCTCAAAACTCACAAGCTGTGTGTTCTCTAGCTCAAAAATCATATCTCAGTTATATATGTCATGCAAGTGAAAAATTAAGAGTTCCCATTATTCTCAATGTAAACCTTAGGGTGGCTTTAAAGTTTTAGTGTTTCTCCTTGATGAAATGTTGTTAACTAACTAACATGTAATGCTATATATACAAGGTGTGGATTGTTTTTATATTAAAGTCTCTAGTTTACTTTCTTTTTATTTTCAATTTAAACCAAACTATCATATACTAAAAGGGTAAACTAAACTAATTAATCCACATATTCTATAACTAATAAATTAGAATTGCAACTAAACTAACTGGCTAAATATAAACTAAAGTGCAAAATGCAGAAATAGAGTAAAAATACATGAAAAGAGCAATGTATAAGTACTGAGAAATAAAAATAAAGATAAAAATACAGAAAAATAACAAAATAAAATAAAAAGAGTCTGTAGTGGTTCACCAAGAAAAATACGCCAGAGATGGCGACCTCCCCACACTTCATATAAAGCATCGTCCTCGATGCTCACTCAAGCAGGGTGTGAAGGAGTGTTATCACTGGAATGATGTGTGGCTGGAGTCTCTGTGGTGGTGGCCTGAGGGTCTGCCTGCTGCAGAGGAGGTGCTGACTGTATAGGAACCTCTAGGTCTGCAGCCTGAATCTGATGCGAGGCCTCCTGCTGTGGCGTAACCTGCTCCGGGCCTGCCTGCTCAGCCTCTCTCTGTGGATGGGTCTCCGCCTCATGATCATCCGCCTCCTCCTCAGATGGCTCTGATGGTGTGTCAGGCTCGGAGGGGATGTCGCCGCCAGATCGTATCATCAGCTTTAGGTGCTCATAGCGTCGCCTGCTGCGATGCTTAGATCTCTCATATCGGCGCCGGTTACGGCGCTCCATCTGGTCTAGCTGCTGAAATAGGCGGTGCACGAGATGATAAACTGGCTCTGAGGCAGGTGGAGGTGCAGTGGTGGTAGCTGGGGTGGCAGTAGATGAAGAGGGGCCAGCTGAAGGTGTGGCTGTCTCATCAGGGGCAGTGAGGAATGGAGGTCTATAGCCCAAAGCCAGAAAGTTCCTGCTGTGAGGGATAATCTTCTTGCATTCTGCAGCAAGTGGCTTCTCATCAGCATCCACCCAAGGCACGTCAGCTCGACGGCTGAGCTGGGTAATCAGATATGGAAAGGGGAGAGTGCCTCTGACGTGGACCCTGGCCATGTAGTACCGGATGAATCGTGGCAGGTACAGGTTCTTACCCTCCATCACACACCAGAGGAGGGTAATCATAGCGGCAGGTAGCTCTATCCCGTGAGTACTCGGCATAACAAAGTTGCTCAGGATCTGGTGCCAGAGCCGAGCCTCATCATTTAAGTATATCTGCTTGATTCCCTTAGGCATGGTGGTGTTCTGACCAATGACCCATGGGACAGTCGGGTCAAGGGCTATCCTTGTCTTGACCGCATCCCAGTCAAACTTCATGAAGCGCATGTCCTCCTCAGCCTTTTGGTAACCATCAAGCTGATCAAATTTAGGCTGAAGCTGCAGAATATCCTCAATGGCCTCTTCGGTGACCAATATCTGCTTCGCTCTTAGGTTCACTGCATCTATGGAAGTTTTGAAGTAATTGCAGTAAAACTCTCTTACCCAAGAAGCATTGACCTCTGTCAGGTTTCTCTCCAGGAAGAACCAGCCTCTTTGTTTGATCTGATCGGAGGTGTATTGCTGGAGTTCTTCCGGAATTTTCAGAGTCCGCTCCAAGTATAGGTTCCTGGAGGTTGCAAACACTGGATACTTCAACTCGCAGTATCTGTTTGCAAACTTAGTGGGATCAGTGGCAGGGAGTAGCTGGTCAGCCTTCTCCTGTGGGGTAAAGTGTTTCTCCCGCCAGGAGTCATCATGCATGATGTCCAGGATGGACATAGAGGATTCTCCTCTTTTTTGTTTGCCAGTTGTTGTCTTTTCTTTTCCTTTTTTTTGAGTGTCAGACATTCTAAAAAACAGAAATCTATGAGATAATAAAAATAGAAAAACAAGTAGGCAAATAACAAAATAAGCATAAAGTGGCAAAGGAGCAGTAGAATAATTAAATGATTTGAAGAATTGTGCATTTTGGATTGGTTCGGGAATAAAAGGCTGAGATGAGAAATTTCAATCCAAAAAGTAATAGAATTCATGTTAATTAGGAAAACCATAAACATGCCTTGAGTTAAAAAGTAAAAGTGAAGAGTGAGTCAAAAAGCAGAGGGGGTTGTTAGAAAGGTAAAAGTGGTTTTAAATTGAAAAAGAGGTTAGAAATAAAAAATCAGTGAGTTAGTAAAAAGAAAGTTAAGGTAAGTGGCATGATGGTTGGTTTCTAATTAACAAGAATTTCATAATTTGAAGCAACAGACAACTCATATTTAAGCAAGGAAATCAAGGTGTTGATGATTCATATGGATATACCAATAACGAAAATTTGAAATCAAATCATCAATAATGTGATTTATAAACCGGGGAAACAAAAGGAATAAGAATGCTGGCCCGTGCATTCATGAATTGGTTTGGTGAAAGCTAAAGAAAGCAAAATTGAAAATTCCAAAACCAAGACATGAATGAGAATCAAAACGATTTATAGAAAATTGGGCAGCATTCCGGCTAAAATTGGATGTTCCCGGAAAATAAACAGCAAGCAGAATAGTTCATATAAACTAAAAGAAACTGCAAATAGATATAAATAATATGAACATGAAAGAGCAGTCGCAATAGCAGCATGAACAGTAAGAATGTAACATCCTCACTATCAGAAGTCACGCTTCCGGCTGCACTACTCTGATAGCAAGAAGTATTACGACTACTTTACATACTAAATATTAAAATAGGAGCCTGTGACTCGACACTGTATCGCTGATTTCTTTGAAAACCGGAAATAAACACTTTGTCTTAAGAAAAATACAAGCAGGCATAGATTCATATACAAGAATCCTTACTTAATAACTCATAATATATACATATAAAACATACAACTCCTATCCCTCTTACAAACTTGTAATAACAAAGACGAGGGAAGAAAATAATCTAATTAATACAACAACATATATAAATCAAACGCAGTATAACTTTCCATAATGCTTCCTCATCTGGTTCCTGAAAAGGTAAAGCTGTAGGGGGGTGAGAACCTAACCACATGGTTTCACCACGGAATTTCAAAGTTGTCATAAGAAGATATTTAACAAGAAAATTGTTTTCAAGCTCAGTGATTATTAATGCCTTATGAATCCTTTAAAAACCAGTAAGTAATCGATCAAAACCTTTTCAAAGAAACAATGTTTAATCTTTCCAAAATCCGAAAGCTTTCCTTTCTTATAAGAAAATCTCAATCAGAAACCAACTACACAATCAAACAACACAATCATTAATTTAGCATCAAAGTTCATTTTCAAATGTAACATGCCAGGACAAACACAGGCAAGACAGATAAGGAAAGCACAAGTAGGTAGTAGTTACAGCACAAGTTCAAGTAGCAGTTAAGAACAGTTTAGCAATTAGGCAAACCAAAACAAGTTCAAACCCAAGCAAAGCATACAAATGCATATGATGCATGCCTGTCCTATGGCTGATGAGGCTCATCTGTCGGTTATCCAGCCAACCCGACAAGTCTGAATTATCCTTAGACTGTCCAAAAATAACTACTTTCAATGAAGCTTCTAATTTTATAAAATTTCGGCAGCATCTCCTCTAAAACTCGGATACTGCCACCCTTTTCGGGTCCCATCCAAACATTTCTCAAACCATTTCCAAATCTCAATCACTTCCCAAAATTCAACCAATTCCAGTATCAAATTATTTTCAAACCAGACCAATTCCAATAATAAAACTCTTTTTAAAGTCAAACCAGCTCAAGCATTAAATCATTTATAAAATCAGACCGACTCAAAATCAAACCGCTTTAACTTCAAACCAAGAAAAACCACTTTTCCTAATAATCAAGCAAATAACTTTTCAAATCCACTTCTTATTAACAATCGTACTTCACTCAAGCAATCAAGCACCCAATAATCCAGTCCAACAAACCATCACATCCACAAGACAAATATAATCACAGAAATATATCTTTTTGCCTCAATATCTATTTATCACAACTCTGTAATGTAAACTAGATTTTAAGAAAAACCCCTACCTCGAAAGTTGAAACTCAAAAACTCTAGAACGCGTCACAAATTCATTTTCTCTTGGCTCGCAACGGCGGCAGATGCAACTTCAACTCCAAACCATTCGCAGCAACAACAATAGCTTCAATCATGACATGCAGTAATTGGGATTCAACCCTACGTTACCGAAACCTTAGAATTTCTATTCAAACATACTAGAATGCAGATTTTTGAAAGGTTCTGAAATGTAAACTCTTACCATAATGAAGGAATAATGACTGAATCAAACTGCAGAAAGTTTGGCGGTGGTTCTGGCGGCGGCAGAGAAACTCGCGGTGACCCCAAGCAAACAGGCTTCCGAGACGGTTTTCAGCGGCGACAGCGGTGGCGTGGAGCTCCGGCGACGCAGAGGTGCTGCCAGAAGCTTCAACAGGGCACAGCAGAGGTAGCAATGGAGTTATACAGCGACAAAACCTAGCTTCCATCCTTACTCATCGAGCGCGCTCTCTTCTCCGTCCCGAGCTCGATGGCGGTGACAGCTTTGTGGCGGCGCCACGCAGTGAGGGCGAAATCGATGGCACGGACAGCAGCGGCGGCGCGACTCCACGGGACGGTAACACTTCCTCCTCGCGCGGTTGCCTCTCTCGCCTCAGTTTTGATTCACGATGGTGGCTTCGAGGCAGATGGCGGTGACGCATGGCGCAGTGGCGACGCAAGACAGGGCAGAGCGCGGTGGCATGTTGGACAACGGCGACTCCTCCTCCGCCTTCTTCTGCCGGCGATGCTCTCCCCTCCTCACCATTCTCCCTCTCTTCTCCCTTTTTCCCTTTTCTTTCTTTCCTGTTTTCGTTTCCCTTTTTCCCCCTCTCTTTTCCCTTTTCCGTTTCCCCCTTTTCTTCTCTTGTTGGGGTTTCTGTGAGTGAGTGGCGGTGAGGAGTAGGTGTGGGTAGGGGTTAGGTAAAATTAGGATTAGGGTTAAATTTGGGGATATTATTAGGGTTAATTAGGGTAGTTTAGGTAATTTTATTAAAATTAAGGGTATAGAGTATTAATTAAAAATCTAATTTAAATATAGAAAATTATTTAATAATTATAATATTAAGTAAAATTTCTAATTTAATTATCAAAATTTGATTTAATTATTTTTAATAAAATAATTTTTAAAAATAAAGTCTTTAATGAATAAACAAATTGAAATTAACTCATGATAATATTTTTTCGAAAATTATGGGTCTTACAAAGAACATCATATAAACAATACTTAGATCACAGCAACAGCAGAATTGCAAAAATTAGAAAACAAGTAGCAAGAACAGCGCAATTAATCAGGCCTAGATCTACTAACCACATCCTAGGCTACCTAACCACCTAGAATCCACTACAACATACATTTCTAACTAGCCTAAATGTAAACAGAAATGGAAAAAAAATGCAATTGACTACGAATTGAAATAAGAGTGGCGTTCGGCGGAACCTGGTAGGCGTATGAACTAAGCTAAGGGACTGAGAGATGGTTGGGGGTGGTTGTGGTGGTGGCTGACGCGGCGGTGATGGCGGTAGGCGCGGTGGTGAACGGCTGTCCGGCGGCAGGGGTTGATGTTTAGGGTAATGGGAGGGGTAGGTGTTAATGGGGAAGGAATGGAAGGGGTGAAGGTATTGGTGGTGGGTGGAGCGGCGGTGATGATGGCTTGGTGGCTGTGGCTGTGGCTGGGCGCGGCGGTGGCAGCGGTGTGACCATACCATGGTGGGTTGTCTCCCACCTAGCACTTTTAGTTAAAGTCCTTAAGTTGGACGTTGGATGAGCTTCCTGTTATGGTGGCTTATGCTTAAATTCATCCAGAAATCTCCACCAATGCTTGGAATGCCAACAGCCTCCGGGGTCCCAAACTAGGCATGTAAAGCTTCTGAGCAGCTTCAAAAAGATTCTCAGGCTCCCGGGGTGACGAATGTCAGAATAGATTCCAGGATCCCAAACTTTGCTTTTAAATCCGCCTTCGTCTTGATCTATATTTTTCCATCCGGGCGATTTAGAAATTAGATTCTCACCAAGATAACCAAATGTTTTCCGAGATCCATTCGATTGAACATGATGCCAATCCGTGCACTTCGAGTTGAAGCGTGGAACCTTATTGAACCTTGTGCACCAGCTCTGAGTGCGAGCCATTTCCCTCTTACTCTTAAAGCCGCAGAGAGCTCTAAGCTGGCCATCTGTTTCAAGCAAACCATATTCAAGTGGAAAAGTAAAGATAAAGGTTAAGGATTATACCCACTTGAATCTTGTATTAGGTGGTAATGGCCTTGGGATAGGTGTTTCCAGTGGTTCTGTAAGCTCTGCTCCCTTGTGATCTTCTGTGAATTCCTCCACTTCTTTGCAAACTTCTTCGCATGCATCTATGTCATGATCAAAGTCTTCAATGTCTTCCTCATCACTTGAGTCATAAGCTGGAGGTTGAGAGAAATCTACCTCGACGTCATCTTCGTATTCACTTGGATAATGTTCTTCAGACTCAAGGAATTCAGTTGCGGATGTGAGTTCGTGACTAGGAGAGCTTGAGGTAAGATCGTCACTGCCCATGGAATCAACTTCTTGGTCTGTTCCGTCCAATTTTTCACAAAGTATATGCTGTGGAGGTTGTGCGCTGTCCTCCTTGACATCAATTTTGGATTTCTCAGCGGAATCCTTTATGGCTCTTGATTCCCACGGAGGTTCAGCATCTCCTAAATCTTCAACCACTTCTTCCTCTACAACTATCATGGCTTCCTCTACTTGTTCTAGTACAAAGCCATGCTCCTCATTGTCCACCGGAGTCTCTAGTGTCTCCTTCATGCCACGCTCTTCTTTTGATTTCCCACATGCAGTTGTAGGAGTAATTGAGTCCTCAGATGTCGGGAAGCTATTAAATTTACTACCTCAGTTACGGCAGTAGTGAGTTCCAGTACGCTCTTTTCCATCTTTGCTTGCCCTTGAAGAAGAACACGCAGTCTGTTGTCCATAGGAGGTTGGGGTGGGTGTGAGGGTTCATTGGTTGGGAAGGGGGGTTCAGAACAAGAATGTGGTGGTTCTCGGGAGTAATTAGATTGGGATTGTGGTGGATAAGGGTCATACGGTGGTGAATGGTGAAAAGGAACTTGTGAGTATGGTGGTTCAATTCTACCTTGAGAGGATGGTCTATAGGCAGAGGGTGGGGCTTGTTGGTAGTTACAAGGTGGTCCACCATATCTATCAGATTGGCATGCATTGTAGAATGGCCTTTGTCCATGATATCTTGGAAGGGATTGTTGCCTAAAGGGGTGATCAGATCCTCTTGGCTCCATCCATCGTTGATTGCGTAGACCTTGATGCATATTCCTATTATAGCTCTCACTCTTTTCAACAATATTAGAACCAAACTCAAAGCGAGAGGGGTGATAATTCATAGTAGTTAATAAAAATAAAAGGAGAAAATAAATAAACAAACAAAAAGCAAATATTTACAATAACCAATAATAAGGCACACGTTTGCAATTCCCCGGCAACGGCGCCATTTTGAAGAGATAACTTTTGCGTGGTCTAGAAATTCGCAGATAAATCCTCGTTGCAGGTATAGCTTCTAATAAACCAACAAAAGTCCTTTCTTACAAATGTTTTGGTTGTCACAAGTAACAAACCCCTAAATAAATTGATAATCGAAGTATTTAAACCTCGGGTCGTCTTCTCAAGGAACTGCAGGGAAGTATGTTCTTATTATTGGTTATGAAGATTGTAAATTGGGGTTTCGAAGGTAGGGAGCAAGTAATTTAAATTGCAATTAAAATAAGTAAAAACTGTAAAATAAACTTTTGGTAAGGTATGAGAAATTGGAATTCCTATCCTAATTATCCTTATCAATGGTGATGAGAATTGAGTCTTAATCCCACTTAGTTAGCCTTTACTAAAGCAAGGGAAGGTCAAGTGGATTGATTAGTCTGATCTTCAGGTTCTAGTCAATTCCTAAGAAAGGACTGGAATTATTGAAGTTTAATTCAATTAGCAAAGATAACAATTATCGATCACGTTGAGTTTGATAACTCCTGAGTTATTGATTTCTTAACCAAGACCAAAAGGGGAAAAGTAAATCTACTCGAATAAAAATATCTTCAGATTGGAGGTAATAGTAACATAAATAAAAGAGAGCAATCATAAACCGAATTACCTCAAATAACATTAATTAAAAGAATAATCTGTAACATAGAAAAGTTCACAAATTAAATTGAGAAAATAATTAATTAAAAGGAATGTTGAACCTGATAGAAAGGGACAATCATGAAAGCGAAAAAAATCCTAAATCCTAATCCTAAGAGAGAGAGAGGAGAGAACCTCTCTCTAAAAACTACATCTAAATCATGAAAAGTGAATAATTGGAGACTCTCTGTTGACTGGATGCATTCCCCTACTTTATAACCTCTAATCTGTGCTTTCTGTACTTGGATCTCGGCCAAAAAGAGCTTCAGAAATCGCTGAGAGCATTTTCTGTAATTTCTGGGGCGTGGCCTCTGTCACGCGTCCGCGTGGGTCACGCGGTCGCGTCATCTGGAGTTTTCCTTATCATACGTTCGCTTTGGTCATGCGTCCGCGTCATCTGCATTTTGCTCAAGGCGCGCGTTTGCGTCATTCACGCGTTCGCGTCGCGCTCTCTTCGCGCCAGGCATGCGGCCGCGTCGCTGCCAGTTTCTTCAAAAACTCCATTTTGTGCTTTTCTTCCATTTTTGTATGTTTTCTTTCCATCCTTTAAGTCATTCCTGCCTTTAGAATATCTGAAACTACTTAACACACAAATCACGGCATCGAATGGTAATAAAGAGTAATTAAAATAATTATTTTTAAAGCGTAGGAAACATGTATTTCACATATATCACATAATAAGGAAGGGAAAGTAAAACCATGCAATTAACATGAATAAGTGAGTGAAGGATTGAATAAATCACTTAAATTAGGCACAAAATATATCATAAAATATGGGTATAATTCTACTACCCATGAGAGATTAACTTGCCGTGGCTGTTTCCGTAGGAATCCCATTGTCTTCGCTCAATGCAGGGCTCAACAAATTCAGCAATGTGGGTTGGGAGGATAAGAAGGTATTCATTGTTGTAATTCCTCTCTGCCAGGATGGGGAGCATCTGCTCACAGTAGTGGTTAGGAAACCGCGCAGTGTCCTTTGCTGGAAAGGCTTTTTCTTTTTCATCGACCTTGATGATCCTCTTGATTCTTTTTGTTGAGGGCTTTACTGCTGTTGAAGATGGCTCTGCCACTAATGCTCTTTTTGTTCCTCTCCTTGTTGGTGGTTTGGAAATAGCTTTCTCTTTTCCTTTCTTGGTGGCCATCCTGAAAAAGGAAAGAGGAAGTAATGTGTAAAGTGAAGGGTTCGAGCAAGGGAGCGAACAATATGGGTGGTAATCCATGCACGATAAATAAGTATGTCGTTAACATATGGTCTAGACTACATGTGAAAAGTTCATCAAAGGTAAGATAGTAAATGCATGTGATGGCAATTAAATGCAAGATGTTTATTGGCATGTCGGCAAAGGCATGAGTAGCATAGATCAAGCATTCAATGTCCAAGTTAGATTACCACATCATTCAAACTAACAATCTATTTGTATTGACAATTATATTTTAATCAATAAAATATAAAAGGGGTTTTGTGAAAAGCAGGCATTAAAGTAGTGGAATAGAATAAAGTAAAGTAGTGTGCAATGCCATACAGGCATTTTCACAAACACTTGGCATGCATGATGAAAATATTATTGAGAGTAGGAAATTGGAACATACAAGCAATCTTTATAAAAAGTAATATATAATTGTCAAACAAATCCATGATAATCCACAAGCAAAATATGGAAAATAAAGACTGAAATAAATTTTCAACACCAATAAAAAGGAATAAAAATGAAGAGAATAAGGGAAAATACAGATAATGACGGTGAAAAGAAAAATTTAAAACATAAATAAAATTGATAAGGGAAAGTAAAAAGTAAAGAGAGAAAGAAAAGAACCTTGATGATGGGTATGAAAAATGAGGAAGAAGAAGGTAAAAAGTGAGAATGGTTAGAGAAGGGGGGAGGGAGAGATAATAAGGGAAAAGAAAAGTAAGGATTTGGGAGAAGAAAAGATAAGATATTTTGGCTAATCTGGATATTCTGTGCGCCGCATGCGACGCGGACGCGTGAGTGATGCGGTCGCGTGGTATGCGATGTGTTCAAGTGACGCGAACGCGTGGGTCACGCGGTTGCATGAGTTGCTTTGTGCGAATGGCGCGAGGGCAGCGACGCGTTCGCGCAACTTTCTGTCTCAAATGCTTTCATGCCAAAATTCTGGGTGACGCGATCGCGTGATTGACGTGATCGCGTGAATGGCCATGTTTGGAGGGGTGACGCGGCCGCGTGGGGCACGCGGTCGCGTGACAAGGCTGGTGCTTCTAGCATCATTCCAGCCCAGCTCCATCGCAACTTGCTACCATACACCTCTTTTACGTCGATTTTTAGGGTCACGCGTTCGCGTGGGTGACGCGGACGCATGGGAGGCTTATTTTCCAATTGACGCGGCCACGTGGGTGACGCAGATGCGTGAGCATATTTGTGCCTAAGGCACGCCTCCAGCCACGCTTTCACGTGACTTGCTGTCCAATTCTCTTTTCTTCATAACGCGTGCGTGTGTTTTTTTTCTTTTAAATAAAACTAAAATGAAAAATGCACATGCAAACTATATGAAGCTAAATGCAGGGATGATGAGAAGAGTCATTAACATCATAAAAATAAAGTAAAAATAAAACTAAGACTGAAACGAAACGATCATACCATGGTGGGTTGTCTCCCACCTAGCACTTTGCTTTTACATCCTTAAGTTGGATGCTCGTTAGGCTCATTCAGCTTCTCTTGGTGGATCTTCCAAGAGGAAAATCTCTAGTTTCTTTTGATTCTTCATCTTCTCACCATGGTAAAGCTTTAGGCGATGTCCATTAACCTTAAGAAATTTGGAGTTAATAGGATGACGCAGGTGGAAAACTCCGTATGGCTCTACCTTTTCTACTCTGTATGGACCTTCCCATCGTGATCTCAGTTTACCCGGCATGAGCCTCAGTCTGGAGTTATAAAAAAGAACTAACTCCCCTGGTCTGAATTCTCTCCTTTTAATGTGCTTGTCATGGACAGCCTTCATTTTCTCCTTGTAACGCCTGGAGTTGTCATATGCTTCTAGGCGGAGGGTCTCTAGTTCTGCTAGTTGCAGCTTTCTTTCAGCACCAGCTTTCGCGTATACTAGGCGGAAGGGGCTCATCCCAATGGGTGTCTTGTACACTATTCTATATGCCCAGAGTGCATCTTGTAGCCTGGCACTCCAGTCCTTCCTATGAGGTTTTACTATCTTCTCCAGAATACGTTTAATCTCTCTGTTAGAGACTTCTGCTTGCCCATTGAGCTGGGGATGATAAGCTGTTGCTACTTTGTGAATTATTCCATGCTTTTTCAGTAATCCTGTTAGTCTCTTGTTACAAAAATGGGTGCCTTGATCGCTCACGATTGCTCGTGGTGATCCAAAGCGACAGATAATATGGTTTCTAACAAAGGAAACAACAGTGTTAGCATCATCAGTACGGGTAGGAATTGCTTCCACCCATTTAGAAACATAATCTGCAGCTAACAGTATATAAGAGTAACCGCTAGAATTTGGAAATGGACCCATGAAGTCAATGCCCCAAACATCAAAAATTTCACAGAAAAGCATAATCTGTTGAGGCATCTCATCTCTCTTGAATATATTACCAAACCTTTGGCATAGGGAACAAGATTTACAAAATTCAGCAGCATCTTTAAAAATAGTAGGCCACCAGAATCCACAATCTAGAATTTTTCTAGCTGTTCTTTGAGGGCCAAAATGTCCTCCACTCTCAGATGAGTGGCAGGCCTCTAAAATAGACTGGAATTCTGATTGAGGTACACACCGTCTAATTACCTGGTCAGCACCGCACCTCCATAAATATGGATCATCCCATATATAATATTTGGACTCGCTTTTCAGCTTGTCTCTTTGGTGCTTAGTAAAATTTGGAGGAAAAGTGTGGCTAACTAGATAATTAGCTACAGGTGCATACCAAGGAACTACTTCAGATACTGCTTGTAAGTAATCAAATGGGAAATTATCATTTATAGGAGTGGAGTTACCCTTAATGTGCTCAAGGCGACTCAAGTGGTCTGCCACTAGATTCTGATTACCACTCCTATCCTTAATTTCTAAATCAAATTCTTGCAGCAGCAGTATCCAACGTATTAGCCTTGGTTTGGACTCCTTTTTAGCTAATAAATATTTTAGAGTTGCATGGTCTGAGTACACTACTACCTTAGTACCAAGTAAATAGGCTCGGAATTTATCCAGAGCAAAAACAATAGCTAGAAGCTCTTTTTCAGTAGTAGTATAATTAGACTGAGCAGCATCTAAAGTCTTAGATGCATAAGCAATTACAAAAGGGTCATTACCTTCACACTGAGCCAACGCTGCTCCTACTGCATGGTTGGAAGCATCACACATGATTTCAAATGGCTGGCTCCAGTCAGGTCCTCTCACAATTGGAGCTTGAGTCAGGGCGGTCTTCAACTTATCAAACGCTTGCATACAGCTCTCACTGAACTCAAACTCAATATCTTTCTGTAGCAGTCTGGATAAAGGCAGTGCTACCTTACTGAAGTCCTTAATAAATCTCCTATAAAAACCTACGTGGCCAAGGAACGAACGAACTTCCCTCACGAAGGAGGGGTAAGGTAAACTAGAAATAACATCCACCTTTGCTGGATCTACAGAAATGCCAGTATTATACACAACATGTCCTAGTACAATTTCTTGTTTGACCATAAAGTGACATTTTTCAAAATTTAATACAAGGTTTGTATTAACACATCTGTCTAACACTCTAGATAAACTATCCAAGCAAAGGCTAAATGAATCACCATATATGCTGAAATCATCCATAAAAATCTCCATACAGTTCTCAATCAGATCAGAGAAAAGACTCATCATGCATCTTTGGAAAGTAGCAGGTGCATTGCATAAGCCAAAGGGCATTCTCTTATAAGCATAAGTCTCAAAAGGACATGTAAAAGTAGTATTTTCTTGATCTTCAGGAGCTATATGAATTTGAAAGTAGCCTGTATAACCATCTAAAAAATAATAATGAGATTTACCTGACAGGCGATCAAGCATTTGATCAATGAATGGCAAGGGGTAATGATCCTTGCGAGTGGCTTGGTTGAGACGCCTATAGTCAATGCAAACTCTCCATGAATTCGGCACTCTAGTTGTCAGAAGCTCTCCATGCTCATTCTTTATTGTTGTGACTCCAGACTTCTTGGGCACTACTTGTACTGGGCTGACCCATTCACTATCTGAAATCGGGTAAATAATATCTGCTTCAAGTAGCCTGGTCACTTCCTTCTTGACAACTTCTAAGATGGTGGGATTCAATCTTCTTTGAGGTTGACGGACAGGTTTGCTCCCTCTTCTAAGAATATTCTGTGTTCACAAACTTGGGGGCTAATGCCTACTATGTCCGCCAAGCTCCATCCAATTGCTTTCTTATGTTTTCTCAGTACACTGAGTAGTTGTTCTTCTTGTTGATAAGTGAGTTCCCTTGCAATGATAACTGGGAACTTCTGCTTGTCCTCAAGGTAAGCATACTTGAGGTGTGAAGGAAGGGGCTTTAACTCTAATTTATGCTCATAGCTAGGCTCTGGATCATCTGGGACTGGTAATAATGGTAAAGTCTTCTCATGGTTTTCAGAAAGTGTCCCCACACTTGGACCTTGCTCCATATACTTCTCTTCTAATTCTTCCTGGTGAACTTCAGCTACAGTTTCATCAATAATGTCGCATTGGAAGATAGAATGATCTTCTGGAGGATGCTTCATAGCTTCATTTAAACTGAAACTCACTATTCTGTCATCTATCTCAAAGGAGTAAGTTCCTGAGAATGCATCCAGCTTGAACTTTGAAGTCTTCAGGAATGGTCTTCCAAGAAGGATTGATGATGGTCTTCCTGAGTCATTAGGGGGCATTTCTAGGATATAGAAATCAATGAGAAATGTGAGCCCCTTAATGCTCACCAGTACATCTTCAGCAATTCCAACTACTGTAATAATGCTTTTATCTGCTAACACAAAACGAGCTGCCGACCTTTTTAAGGGAGGGAGCCTCAAAGTATCATATATGGACAAAGGCATTATACTAACACATGCTCCTAAATCACACATACAGTCAGAAAATATCACACCTCCAATGGTACAGCTAACCATACATGGACTTGGATCACTATATTTTTCAGGTATTCCCCCCATTAAAGTAGATATAGAACTACCTAAAGGAATAGTTTCTAATTCATTAATTTTATCTTTATGTATGCACAAATCCTTTAGAAACTTTGCGTATTTAGGTACCTGTTGAATAACATCAAAAAGGGAAACAGTTACCTCGACCTTTTTGAATATTTCTACCATTTTGGGATCAAGTTCCATCTGCTTTCTGGGCTTCCTTGCAAGTTGTGGAAATGGGATAGAAGGGGCACAATTTGTAGCTTCAGCATCCCTTGGGGCTTCATTCTGTGGTTGAACTTCTTCTTCTTCAACTATGTCTTGTACGTCCTCTTCCTCTTCAGCATCTTCCACTTTTACCACATCCTCTGCTAGCACGTTTTTTGGTGGGTTTGGCTCCTCATGGTTCCTCTCCTGTAATGTGGTTCCTAACCTTAAAGTGATAGCATTGATGCCACCTTTGGGATTAGGCAGTGGTTGAGAAGAAATTCCACTGGAGCTTGAAGGTTGATGTGTGGAATTAAGTGAGGAATCCATCTCGGAGATGAGAGCTTGTAAAGTGGCAGTCAAGCCATTCAGACCAGAGTTCAGCTGCGCCTGCATGTCTTGTTGTCCTTGCGCAAGAGAACGGAGCATCTCGTCATTTGATGAGGAGTTAGAATAAGCAGTCTGAGAAACTTGTTGTTGGGGTTGCTGGGGTCCTTGTGATTGTCTTAGGTGGTGCTCTGTAAGGTTGGTTCTGATTCTGCTGTCTATTGTTGTTGTTGTTATTCCACCTCTAGTTTCCATTATTGTCTCTACCTCCTCTGTTAAAGTTATCCCTCCAGCCATGGTTAGAATTATCTCTCCAGCCTTGGTTGGAGTTGTCTTGCCATCCATGGTTATTGTTGCCACCTTGGTTGTAGTTGCCACCTTGTTGATTGTATCCTTGATTCGGGCGGTCATAGAAGTTGTAGTTGCCACCTTGTTGATTGTCTTCCTAGAGTTGCGGGCATTCATCAGTATAATGACTATAGTCAGCACAGATCCCACATACTCTTTGTGGAACTAACTGTTGGCTTTGTTGTGGTGAAGGCTGAGCTTGTTGTGCTTGTTGTTGATTCAACTGCATCTGCTTAAGTAAGTTGGTCATTTCACATATACTCTGTGTCAGAGCAGTAGTTTTCTTGCTAGAGGAGACCTCTGCAACAGCTTTAGGGTTGCGCCTCTGTCTGTGATTCCTAGTGGACTCAGCTAAGTCGCTGATCAGTTGCCATGCTTCATCTGCGGTTTTGTACTTTTTCAGAGAACCATTACTGGCACCTTCCAGTGTGGTCTTATCCTGGGGGTTCATGCCTTGGGTGAAGTAGCTGATCAATACTAGTCTATCAATCATGTGATGGGAACATGCGTCCAGGAGATTGTTGAAGCGCTCCCAATATTCATAGAGAGTCTCTGATTCACCTTGAACAATGCAAGAGATCTCTTTTCTCAGTCTATCTGTGACTTCAGCTGGGAAGTATTTTTCCAAAAATTCTCTTCTAAGCGTGTCCCAGTTGGTAACAGTCGCTTGAGGTTGGGAGTAGTACCATTCCCTTGCCTTTCCCTCAAGAGAAAACAGGAAAGCGATTAACAGAACAGAAGTTTCATCTGCACCATGACACCTAACAGTAGAACATGCTGTCTAGAAATTCCTAAGGTGCTTGATAGGCTCTTGAGCAGGTAAGCCATAAAACTTAGGCATCAAGTTGATCAGTGCGGTTTTTAGTTCAAAATCTGCAGCTGCAGTCGGATGATGCACTTGATACAGCTGCAGTGTAAAATCTGGGACTCCTGCCTCCTGGAGAGTAATCCTCCTAGGTGCTGCCATGTTTCCTGCACGTAAATCAACTGGATCAGTAGTAAATGAGCTTGTCTCACTTTCAGATGGCGGTTCAGATTCGCCCTCAGATGAGACTGGTGAATTGATAATAACCATTTCACCATCCTCGGAGGCTAACCGACATCGAGTTCGTCTAATATGTGAAAGAGTTCTTTCAATTTCATGATCAAATGGGACTAAACTCGGATCAGGCAATGAACGCGTCATTCAATGAGAAAGACATGTAATTCATAGTAACAGAAATAAAAATAAAATATGCAAATAAAATAAAATATATACACTAATTAATAATTTAGCACACTATTGCAACTCTCCGGCAACGGCGCCAAAAATTGGTGCGTGGCAGAAGTTAACCAATTAAGAGATTTTAATTAAGAGAACAGCATTGCACGTATAGCTCTTAACCGGCTAAGATCTGTCTCACTAATTTAAAAAGAGTTGTCACAAATTTAGAAATAAAGATACCGGAAGTATGAGTCCCAGGTCGTCTCCCAACGAGTTGCAGAAAAGAGTGCTAATTTATTAATCAGAAAATTCCCAGAAAGTTGAGTTTGATAATGAGTAATTAAAATAGTTGTGAATTAAGGCAATAAAAATAAACTAAGAATAATTATTGATACTCTGAATAAAAGGCCTTTACTGGGGGAATGATTAAATGGAACTTCTATCCTTGTTGGGATCTTCTCAAATGTGGTGTAAAAAGGTTGTTGTTCTCACTCGATTTTTCCTTACTAAATAAGGAAAGGTATGGTGATTGAACTAACTCTTACCCTCAGGTCCTAGCCCTCTCCCTTTGGGAGGTCTAGTGTTAGTAAGTATGAAGTTAGCTAACAACGTCTAGTTTAACCAAGCACTTGAGCATTCCAACTCAAGTATCACCTCTTAATCAACCCCATGTCAAGTAGAAATTCTACTCCATTGACATGAAAGTAATAATCATAAAAATATGAGAAGACATAATTAATTAAAATAAAATAGAAAATTAAAATTAATTAAAATAAAAATAACTCTATATATTAATAAATTCAAAACGCAACATAATTATCTGAACAGAGTTAATGAGTAATTAATTAAAAATAAGGGAGTAAAGAAACAAATTAAAGTAATGTATTCAACGGAGGTAATGGCTCTTCAACATCCACAATCCAAAAACAAAAGCATAAACTATCAATGTAACACTAATCTAGATTCAGATCTAAAACTAAGAGTAATCCTAATGTGATGAATCTGAATGTCTGTGGATGCCTCCTTGAGTTTCTGCATGTTTCCTAGGTTTAGTCTGTGTTTCTGGGCCAAAAACTGGGTCAAAATGCGGCCCGAAATTGCCCCAGCGAATTCTATTTTTTCTGCAGATCGCGCAGGTCACGCGTTCGCGTCATTCAGTGTTTTTCCTTGCCACGCGTTCGCGTGGTTCACACGTTCGCGTCATTCGTGCAGACTCCAATCCACGCGTTTACGTCAGGCACGCGTCCGCGTCGTTGCGAATTCTCCATTTCGCGCGTCCGCGTGGGCCATGTGCTCGCGTCATTGCTCGCTGGTCATCTCCTTAGTTTCTTGTGTTCCTTCTATTTATGCAAGTCTCCTCTCCACTTTCCAAGTCATTCGTGCCCTATGAAGCCTGAAACACTTAACACATGGATCACGACATCGAATGGGATAAAGGAGAATTAAAATACATAATTAAAAGTCTCTGGGAAGCAAGTTTTCAATCATGGAGTGATTTTGGGAAGGAATTGTAAATACATGCTTATCATATGAATAAGTGGGTAAAAAATTAATAAAACCACACAATTAAACACAATATAAATCATAAAATACTGGTTTATCAGAACTCAATTCATTTATAATGTACTAATTTTGTCTGTCATCGTAAAATTTTATAATCAAGTTCAATTGTACGAGGTTAATAATAAAGAAAAAAAATTCACACTATCTAACAACAATATCAAAATTAAATCTTTACAAAAAAAAGTGACAAATTTAACTTATTAACATGTATAAATAATTATAATAACGAAGAAATAATAATCAAAATATATTTATGTATGTTCATCATAAAGTGTTTAAGGTATAATGTAGAGGATGTTAATTAATAAGTAAAAATCATAATTCTAAAAACCAAAAGCGAACCTATTACTGTTTAGGGCTATTAATAAACTTTTATATTTTTTTTTAATTTTTTATATATATTAATTAAAAAAAAAACAAATATGTGGAATGGTTATTTTTTTATTTATTTCATTTTTTTAAATATATTTTTTCTTTAATTTTCTATCATACTCAAGAGACAAATATATCTTTAGAGCATTGATAAAATTATCTCTCTAGATTGGTATCTATCCTAGACTAACGAAGAGCTAGTCGCATTCTACAACCACACCGATCTTTTTAGAGTGTGGATCTTATCCAATCCGGTGACAGTGCGGATCGGATAATATATGCCGTTGTCTTCGTTAGTGCTTATGTTAGAGAACGTAAATTCCATATTTAATTTGCTTGCAAAGAGAGAAAAAATTATTGTAGTTGAGTATGCAGAGTGTATATCTTTTTGAAAGAACTTTCATGTAATTGCTCTCAGCAAGAGAGACTGCATAGACTAGAACTCTTTTGTTTTTTTCTTTTTTACTTTGGCTTTATTTTATGTCACAAAAAAAAATTTGATTTCCTTTTAGTACCATATTAAATTTACATTAATATATAAGTTCAAATGATAGTTCAAAATCTGTCCCCAACATCATAACTTATCAAACTATTAGGTAGTGTTTGGTGGAGAGACA
Source organism: Arachis ipaensis (assembly GCF_000816755.2). NCBI lineage: Eukaryota > Viridiplantae > Streptophyta > Magnoliopsida > Fabales > Fabaceae > Arachis > Arachis ipaensis. Next base: position 19,741,521 of record NC_029789.2, read on the forward strand.
GATACGGAAAGACTGAGACTGAGAGACAGAGACTAAGAGACAGGGATTGAAATAAATCTCAGTATTCTGTTTGGTGCAAAATGAGAGACAGGAATTGAAACAAGAATGAAACTCTAATTTAATTTGCACAAAGGATAAAATTGGAATTAATTAATTGAAATGAAAGTATTTTAGGTATAAAATGTTATTAAAGTTCCAGTCTCCATCTCTAAAAATTTCAGTCTCCTGTGTCCCTACTTTTTGGAGGTACTGAAATACTGAAATTTTAGAGACAGAGACAGAAATTTTAGTATCAGTCTCTGAACTAACAAACACGATACTGAGTCTCAGTCTCTCAGTCTCTGTCTCAGTACCTCAAAACAAACGCTACCTTAACGAACTAAATTCGAGTTAGCTAATGCTTTGTCTTAACTCAGTTACAAATCTATAAATGAATTAAATCCATGATATCACTATATTAATTGAACAATAATTTATCATAATTTTATTTTAATACTTGATTAAACTTGTATTAAATTGTTAGTATTTTATTTTAGACTTGCTCCTAATTAAAAGTATTATCTAATTTTTTTAACAAAACAGTATT
>NC_029789.2:19742192-19744216 GCF_000816755.2 Arachis ipaensis
ATTATTTATTTTTAAATTAGAGAATCGAATTATTATATTATTAATTAATAATTTATTTTCTATTTTTAAAAGCATTATGCAATTGTTTTATGATTAAAAAATTTTCACCAAAAACATCTCCATAAAAAAATTAACAATTTAGCATACAACTTTATATGTATATGTGAGTATATATAAGTATATTACTTTCTTAATTTGGTTCATTATCAACATGCTTAAATGAATTGTAACTTTTACTTTCGTTTAACCGTGGGCAACTGAATAATTTTAATATAGGGTAAAGTATATTTTTTGTCCCTGAAGTTTGATAAAAGTTTCAAAAATATCCCTAAGTTTTACTTTGTTTCAATTTTGTTCCAAAAGTTTTCGATTTGCATCAAATATATCCTTGACAGCTAATTTTTCAAAAAATTTAAGATCAATTCAACAACAATATCATAAGAACAACTCTCAACACAAGCAAATCAAACATAATTTTCATATATTATTGTTAGATTAGTCTTAAATTTTTTAAAAATTTAGCAGTTTAGGGTATATTTGATGCAAATAGAAAATTTTTGGGACAAAATTGAAACAAAATAAAACTTAGGGATATTTTTAAAACTTTTGCCAAATTTTAGGGACAAAAAATAAACTTTACCCTTTAATATATTAAAACTATCACAACTAAATTATATTATTTGTACATGATTATAATATTTAAACAGAAAGGTAGAATAATAAAAAATATATTATTTCAAAAACCGAAATACTAACAATTTTTTTCATGATTATCTTAAAGTAATTTTACGATTTTAGCTAATTAGCAACGTTACCCTACCATGTGGTGTTGAATACATTTATATATTAATGTACAGAATGGCTATGAATTGTGCATTAACTACCAAGAACTTACGTATAACTGATAGAAAAACTATAATTTTCACTTCCTTTAAGTTACTTACAATTGCATTTAACATAACGAATTGAGCCTATTATAGGCCAATGGATGAAAATGTTGTTGCAATCAAATTTTAAAAAAAACATTGACCATATAAACTAATATAGCAGAATTTCATTTGATGAACTTTCTTTTTTCCTTTTTGTACAAAAGGAGAAATACCAGATTAGAGAAATATATGCAAGAAGTTTAAAGTGTCTCATCTTTAGCTTGCACACGGCACACCTCAAGTCGAGTAAGTTTAAGTAAAATGTTGATCAGAATATCAATTCAACCAGAAAATTTCATGCCGAAGAACGATAATGTTATCAAGATGATCCGATCATGCTGACTGTTGAGGCTCATTTTTAAACCTGATCAAACTTCATTTTTTCCATCAGAACCTGATCAAATAAAAAAAAATATTATCCATCATAACTTTTAAACCACTATGAAGATTATAAGAATAAAAAAGAGGCAATATAGTCAATGCAATTAGCCAATTGCCACTCAATCATTTATAATATATTCAATCATTATACTTTAGGATCACTTGCTGTAAACTGTTTTTTTTCAACCTCAATTATATCCATAATTCAAATCTATCTAGAAATTCAGTTGCTAACCGATCTCAAATGTTTTAGCCAATAAATTATATATATTTAGCTAATATTTTTAGCAACCAAAGACATTAACAAACAGTAAATTATCGAAAAAAAAAAGAACAACCATGCAAATTTTCTGTTCTGCTCTAAGCATAACTAAGCATGATATTAAATAGTAAATCATAAAAAAAAGGAGAAATAATAATTTCTAAAAAGATCTTCCTTTTAACATTTATTTTCATGTACTAAGTGATTATTCAGTAAGACAACAACAAATTTAAGGTTTAATCACTAACAAATTCAGCTCAAGATAATTTTTAGCAACAAAAACATTTAGCTAAGTAATTATTTGAGTAAGATAGCAACAAATTCAAGGTTCACTGATAATAATCAGTAAAACATTAATCTTAGTGACGATTTTAAGCAACAAAAAAACTAGCTCAACAAATTATTCAAAGTTCAGTAGTGATAATTAGTAACAAATTCATGTCACTGATGAT
>NC_029789.2:19744339-19752957 GCF_000816755.2 Arachis ipaensis
GCATATCAAAATCAAAATACAGTAATTTAAATTTCCGCTACCTTTGAATTTTAAATTTAACTTTAGTCAGTTTATTTAAACATACTCCCTAATTTTAGTATCGGCTACTACTCTATAATTCAATCATAGCTTAGACTTCTAATCTATCTAGTCCAGGTTATAATTTAAAGCAAACTAATCACAATTTAAACTAAGTAAAACATATAGGTTTATCATTTGAAATCTGGTTAATAATTAGCTAATTAATTAATTAGCATTTTGGCATTTAAACAATTTTCTGGTGTGAAGAAATTATGAAATGAGAATAATAAAAACTCTTTGAATACATCTCTTTTAAAAATAAATTGCCAATCAAATATGTTAAATTTTTTCATTCCTTTCCTTGTTGTTAACACCTTAACACCCCCTCAAAGAGATGCATTGCGGCAGTAGTACTTGATAGTATTAAGAGAATAATGTGTTGGCTTTTAAGTGTGTGAGTACACTTGTACTTATAATGCAAGAAACATAGGACAAAAAAAATAAAAATTAAGTAACATCACCAAATTGGAGATCAGATTCTGGTTGCGTGAAGAAAACTGACGTCGGGGAGGAAGCTAACAGCGAGATTCAAAGCAAGAAGATGACAAGGATGACCAGTCTCGGGACCGGCTATTTCTGCCGCTGGCGACAACGAGCTCGGAGCAAAGAGATGAGAGAGTTCGAGCGCTTCAGTGAAAATGGGAGAGGAAAGAGATGCTAAGTGCAAACTGTTGGGGCAACTGTGGAGAGCTCTCGATCACCGGAAAGATTTTGGGGAAGAATCAAGTGAGATAACATAAGATGAGAAGACACCACATCCAACTCAAAACCTTAAGGTGTCAAGTTAATGGGTCTCTCATCTTATAAACTCTTCACTCTTCCTTGCTTTCTTTGATGTGGGACTAACTTCAACACTCCTCACACTTGCAACACTAACAATCTCCCCCACAAGTATGAGCCTCCACATCAAGCATCAACTCCCCTTCTTTTTAGCTCCTCCGCCACGAGTATTCGTCCATCACACCGCCGCAAAACACTGCGGGACACGCCACCCGGACCACCTTTGCCAGGAAGACTTTTGATGCTTCACCTTAAATACTTCTTAAAACCACCAGACCGATTAACCATCGGCTCTGATACCACTTGTTGGGCCCAACCGTGGGGAGCTCTCGACAATCAGAGAGACTTCGGGGAGAAATCAAGCGAGAGAACATAAGATGAGACGACACCACATCCAACTCAAAACCTTACCAATATGAAAGAGCCTAGCAGCGGAAACGACACAAATGTCCAACACAAGAACAATATGGAAGCACTCACAACACAATATGGCAACAACTATAACAAGCAAATATAGCAAGTAAAGCAATAATAAGAACACACCGAGATTTTAACGTGAAAAATCCCCTCAATGTGAGAGGTAAAAACCACGGGTCATCCAGACCAATGAAATAGCTCCACTATAATCAAATAAGGTACAAGAGATTCTCAAACAAAGTACAAAAACGTGCATATAACCAGCCAAAATATCAAATCACCAAAGCTTATAAATGAGAAGCAAGATGAAATATACCCAAAAAATAGAGCTGCTGTCGAAGCCAATTTCTCCCTCTGAAGACCTCCAATTAAAATCTTCACCGTTCATAATAAAGAACAAGATGTGAAGAATCTATAGTCCAAATTCCATGTCGATCCAATGGGGAAAGAATGAGAAATTGCCGTTCAAAGATTGTTGCTCTGTGTAAAAATGGAAAACCTAATTTCTCTCTTGCGAAGTCAATTTCTCCTACTGCAAACCTCCAATGAATATCTCCACCGACCAGAATAAAGAAAAAGATGAGAGAAACACGTAGTTCAAATTTCAAGCCGATCCAACGGTGATCTGAGAAGAAACTATCATTTGAGATTTACTGCTTTGGACAAAAACGGAAATTCTGTTTTCTTCCTTCTCTTTCTCTCTTTGGTGGCTACTCTCTTTCTCTCAATTGACTCCAAAAATCTGATTAGGGTTATGGCATAATGGATGCAAAGAAACACCCTCAAAATATTGGGCTTGGTCCTCACAAAGGAGAGAAAAAAACCTAACAAATCTCCCCCTTCTTGACTAGGTGGAGGCTCTCGCCATTCCGGCGATCAAACAACATGTTTCAAACTTTTTTCTTGACAATGCTTTTGTCATCATATCAACACCATTGTCATCAGTGTGAACTTTCTCAAGTTCCAACAACTTGGAATCTAACATATCCCGTATCCAGTGATACCTAACATCAATATGTTTAGATCTTACATGAAAAGTAGAATTCTTGGCAAGATAAATAGCACTTTGGCTATCACACAACAACACATAACAGTCTTGCTTGAAACCAAGTTCTGTAAGAAACTTTTTCATCCACAACAACTCTTTACATGCTTCAGTTGCTGCAATAAACTCTGCCTCTGTGGTAGAAAGTGCAACACACTTTTGTAGCCTTGACTGCCATGAAATAGCTCCTCCTGCAAACTTGACCAAATAACCTGAAGTAGACTTTCGAGAATCAATATCTCCTGTCATGTCTGCATCAGTAAAGCCAACTAGCAAAGGTTTCTCACCACCAAAACTCAAACTCAAATTAGTTGTACCTTTGAGATATCTCATAATCCATTTAACAGCATTCCAATGTTCTTTACCTGGATTAGAGAGAAAACGACTCACAGTACTAACCGCATGAGCAATGTCTGGTCTAGTGCATCAAGCTTCCAACAGCTGAGGCATAAGAAATTTCATCCATTACTTGAATACTCCTTAAAACCAAATCGATTAAATCATCGGCTCTAATACCACTTGTTGGAGTCAACTGTGGAGAGCTCTCAACCACTGGGGAGATTTCGGGGGGGAATCAAGTGAGATAACATAAGATGAGAAGACACCACATCCAACTCAAAACCTTAAGGTGTCAAGTTAATGGGTCTCTCATCTTATAAACTTCTCACTCTTCCTTGCTTTCTTTGATGTGGGACTAACTTCAACACTCCTCACACTTGCAACACTAACACAAACCCCGCAAAATTGATGAATAATTAGCTAATAAATTAAATATTATTTAAAAAAATTAGAAAAGTAAATTTTTATAATATAAAAAAGTAAAAATAATTAAAATACAAATTTCAACACTAATTTTAAAGATTAGTTAGACCAAGCCCGTATTGGGGCCAAAACCTAACATATAAATAGCAAACTCAGCCACTCCTCCATCAAACAAAAGGGAATCATGCCAAGAAGAGAGATTGAGGTGAGAACCCTAATCCTCCATTTCAATTCAGTCTTCAAATCCTTATAATTTCTAATCCGGAGTTCCAATTGATGAGCCGTTTGCGGCCACACGTTTGTCTCAGAGTTCTCTTCAATTCTATTTGAACAAAGTGGTAAGAAACTTTGTTATTCATGCCCAGTTCTCCCTTCTACTGAATTCATGATTCTTGGTTATGGGTATTAAAGGTTTTGATGTTTTTGATGATTTAGGTTTGATCTAGTGGCGGGTAATTATTGGGTTTTACCCCCAATCATCAATGGGTAAGGTAAGAAAACTCTAAACCCTTGTGGTTTGCCCGATTTTGTGAATCATAGTGTTAATTATGGTGATTTGTATGGATTAGATTTAATTTAAGTTGAATTAGAGATTGAATCGGTGAATTAGAGCGTTTGGAATCAAGTTTTGGTGGCCGAGACTTGTTGATTTTGGTTTGGAGGTCAAAAAGCTTGCAAAGAGATGTTTTGAGGTATTCCGGGTTTAGGGAGAAATCTGCCAAGGTATGATTTTGGTTTGTCGTAGTTAATATATAATGTCGCATAAAAACTTAGGCTAATTGACCATAGGATAAGCTTGGATTGAATTAGGTTGTTGATGTGATTAGTGAATAAATGTGTATATATGTGCAATTGATTTGAGATTTGATATGTGTATATATATATATTTTTGTAGGATTATGAGGATGTGATGATATATTAATGAATTTATATGTTGATAGAATTGTGGATAAAAAGGAGGTATTTGAGTATGATTATTGTTGATTTTGGTTGAGAAATTGTTGAGTATACATATATAGAATTGAATGAATTGGGTGGTGGTATATTGTGAAATGAATGGAATTGAAGGTGTTGAATGAAGTTTTGGGGATGTTTTTGGATTGTAAACCATTGATCTTGGATTGAGGATTTTTGAAAAACTAGAGATTTGGTAAACTTTAGTAAAAACTTATTTTTGACCAACTTTGGCGGGTTATAACTTGGCTTTTGGACTCTCAAATTTTATAAAACTTGTTTTGAATGAAAATTGGTTTGAAGTTTACAACGTAAGAATAACGGATAAAAAAAATTTCTAACAAAAATGTTATGCGCGTTTAAAGTTGGGTGTGCAAAAATTAATTTCTGCAAACTTATCAGCTTTTCTGAAAAACTTGAAGCATGCGTACGCAGACACATGCATGCGTACGCTAGAATATTCTTTGTTTCATACACTCGCGTACGCATGCGGTGGATGCGTACATGAGTTTGTCAAATTTTACAATCATGCGTACACATGAAGTATACATACGCATGAAAGGCCAAGTTTTGATAGTGCACATACGCGGCGGTGTTCATGCATACGTGAGCCACCCCCTTTGTTTGGAGAATCCGCGTACGTGGGAGGTGCTCGCATACGCGAGATTGGCTAGATTTACATCCATGCATACGCATGGGGTGACATGCATACACATGACCACTCTCTTTTAGAAAAGTGGCATTTTTTGAGTTTTAAACATACTCTCTAACTTTTCAAACCTCTTTAACACCTGTTTAGAGTCGGTCGTTTGCGAATTTTAAAGCTTTGGAATAAGGATGAACATGTTGAGTAAGTTAAGTAGATATTCACAAGGAATCTTGAAGATGATAATTAAGTTAATGGGATATTGGTAATGCTGAATGAGACATAGGTTGATGAGAGGTGTGATGAGAATGACTATGACCTTATGAGATGATGGTGAATGAGTTTGATTAAGATATGATGAGAATGATATATGATAATGAGAAGTAAGGATGATTAATAATGAACATGTCTATGAACTCTCTTTGGTTGCAAAATGGTGACAGGGCACATATTCCTTCTAATGGTGATAGGGCACATATTATCTCTAATGGTGACAGTGCACTCTCCCTCTAACGGTCAGCCGATGTTCTGAGATAATTGAGCACAACAGAGAGACAATGTCTGGGGTAGCTACCAGACATGTCGGGTTGGCTATATAACCGACAGATGATATCATCAGCCATAAGATAGGCATATATCATATGCAGTTGTTTGTTTTGCTTGAGTGTGCATTACTTTGGTTTGCCTAATTAATTAGTCATGCTTATCTGTTATTTGTCCTACTTGCTGTAATTGCATTCTATCTGTGTTTTATTTGCCTGTCTTGTATGTCTTTATAACTGAGAGATCCCTCATGCTGGCGGAGGTGATGTTGAGAGTAGTTCCACCGGTTATTATGAGGTTTGGATTGACAGGAGGTGAAGAGTTAGATTAGAACTAAAACCCACAAATAGATTCCCGAATTTCTGGTTTAGTACACTTCTTTAAGTTTAAATCTGAGTGTCAAAGTTCTAGGATCACTTCTGACTTTTTCGGGACGTTATATATTAATTATGTGGGCATCATTACCATGCTGAGAATCTCCGGTTCTCATTCCATACATATTTCTTCTATTTTTTTAGATACAGGTCGAGATGCATCTCAGTGAGCGTCTGGAGGTCTCTATGCAAGCGAAGATATCGCTTTTGGGGATATTATATTTTGGTTTTAGGCTATGTATTTATGTATATAAATTCTTCGCATGATTATGTTGTATTTTTCCCTCTTAGAGGTTGCTTTTGGAGAAACGGGTGTTTTATTTCTGATCTGGGATAACTTTGGAGCTATGTATATATCTATATATGAATACTCCAGCCGGCCTTGATTTCACAAGTCGAGTATGGAGTTTGATATTTTGTATCTGTTGGTTTTCTGTTTTTTATGTATAAATGCTTTATCCCTCCTTTTATCTGATTATCCTTTTACATGTACGATGCGCTTTATTTTTTGCGGTTTTCGCTTAAACTTTTCTTCAAAACTCTTAGTTACGAATTTCTTCAACTATATATATATATTACCTTAGAGGTCGTAATACCTCACCACCTCTATTTTATGGTTTAAGTGTAAAACTCTACGTAGTAGGGTATTACATATTACACTGAAGGCTAGAATTTTTTTTTCGGGCCACATTTAGAGATTAGTAAGAGATTGAGTTTGGACTTAGGCAAAAGCTTAGGAGTAGATTTTTTTAGAGACCTAATTATATTTTTAAATGTTTAGATATTTAAATGTCTGTGAAATAAAAAATCAAAAACGTATTTATTTTTTTTCAAAAAATTTTAACATAATTCGGTTCAGGTTATGTAAATCGATCAAATCTGATAATTATAATATGGATAATTGAATTTTTTATTATTACTATTGTAATGTCTTAAAAAAAGGAAAATTATATGTAAACAATGAAAATATTAAACAATGTGAACAATAGATATATTGAATGTTCATTTTACTAGGAATACGGATGGTTATTCTAATATTAAAATTTAGATAAATAATTTAGAGGTGTAGTATATTTTTATTTGATTAATAGTTATTCATATTGTTCAAGAAAGTCATTGATTAGTTAGCATAACCATAAAAAATACATTCTTTTGTGTCTTTATCAAAAGTGGTCCCATATAATATACCTCAACATTAACAATAACCAATCCTTGTTCACCACCAACTACACTGACTTTTCCTATTGGCTCATGGCTGCAATGGTTTCTATTTCCGTAGCCAAGGCTGATGACGAAGAGGTTACCATTCATATCCCAAACCTTGTGAAGGTTTTCAAGGACGGGTCCATTGAGCGCCTCCAAAACTCTCCACTTGTTCCACCTTCGACTCTTGGATCAGTTTCTTCCAAAGACGTCGTCATCTCCAACAACCCCTCCATCTCCGCGCGTCTATACCTTCCAACAAAGCTCATCCACCACCACGACGCCCACAAAGTCCCCATCTTGGTGTACTTCCACGGCGGAGCCTTCTTCTTTGAATCTGCATTCAACGAGCGCCACCACAACTACTTCAACTTGTTCCTCTCCAAAGCAGAAGCAGACATCTTAGTTGTCTCTGTTGACTACAGGCTGGCACCGGAGATCCCTCTCCCCGCAGCATATCATGATTGCTGGCAAGCACTCAAATGGGTGGCTTCCAATGATTATGATCCATGGATCCTCAACCATGGCGATTTCCAAAGAGTGTTCCTCGGCGGCGACAGTGCCGGTGCTAACCTTGTTCACAACGTTGCTTTGCGTGCTGGTGCTGAAGCTCTACCTAACGGGGTCAAAGTGTTGGGTGCTTTTCTCTCTCAGCCATACTTCTTGAGCACAAAACCCATCGGATCTGAAGCAGTGGAAGGGCACGAGGAGAGTCCACCGTATGTGGTGTGGGGTTTGGTGTATCCGAATGCGCCCGGCGGGTTGGATAACCCACTGATCAATCCCTTGGCCCCTGAGGCTCCCAGCTTGGCTACTCTTGGGTGCTCCAAGATAATAGTTTGCGTTGCTGAAAAGGATTCATTAAGGGACAGAGGGGTTTGGTACTATCAAGCTGTTAAGAACAGTGGGTGGCATGGTCATCTGGAACTCTACGAAGCTGAACACGAGGACCATGTTTTTAACATTCACACTCCCGAATCCGAAAATGCTTTGAAACTCATGAAACGCTTGGCTCACTTTATCCTTCACTGAATCTTATAACGTGTCTTCTTCTTCTTAGTTACATATTACAAGCAGGCTACTGAAAATTAAAATTAAGGGATGTATTGCAATTTGTGTGCTAGTGAGTAATTTTGCATTTGCCAAAGTTTCTTTCATAATACGCGATAATTAAAGTGATGGGTATGCAAGTTCTTGCCTTAAGTGTTGGTGTCTAATGTCTATACCTCTCAACGCAATTCTCCGTTTGAATTTTCAACTATGTTTATTTTCTCTTTACATGCAAGTTTGTGGTGGTTGTAGTCATGAAATCTAATTATCTAATGGGATGCTTTCATAAAAATAAAAACGTGTAAAATATCTTTTTGTAAACTTTACGTGTTACATTATTATTGAACGTATTAATGAACTGGTTATTTTTGAATTTTTTAACAAATTAGAATAAAATCGATTTTTTATAATAATAACAATAAATCCAATTTTCCTTTTAAAAATTTAATTGTATTTTTAAAATTTTAGAAATTTAAATATTTGCAAAACAAAAAATTAAAAATATATTTATTTTTTTATCAAAAAATTAAAGATATCCAATATAACACATATAAACGTCTTAAAAAAAAACCACTTTTAGTATTTTTATTAAAGCGGTCTCCTTATCTAATAATAATAATAGAAACAATGAGAATATTACACCCTTATCTGAAGGATGATGGGTCTATGATTAATAATATTTGGTTCTGATCCCCTGGGCCCCGCCCTAAAGTTTTTATCTTTTTCCTCCTTCGCCACAACAAACATGAGTTGCGCTTGCATC